>NW_015536800.1:2273076-2290011 GCF_001515605.1 Sinocyclocheilus anshuiensis | reverse complement strand
TGTGTGTGTGTGTGTGTGTGTGTGTGTGTGTGTGTGTGTGTGTGTGTGCGCGCGTTTTATGCATTTCTTCAGATGTCAAGCCAGTCCAGCAGGTGCAGATTGGCCAGGGGAGTCCACTGTAAAATGTTGTCCCTGTTTTGTCCTTCTCTGTTTGCCTCTGGGCTGCAGGACAAAAAACAGGTGTGACTCCAACATAAAGTAGCACCTTTAAGTGAGACAAGCCACACTAAATGAAAACTGACTGCCATTTATAAATGTGTTGTCAGATTTATCTATAAAAAAAATTAGAAAGTCAAGTAGGGAGCTACTGTGACGTTTTTAGTGTCTTTAATTTTTTTTTTTTTTTAAAGACACATGAGCTCTATTTGACAAACTACATTATTTCTCCTATATATAAAGTGCTCAAGTACTCAGAAACGTAAGATTTGCTTTAAACATGTAGGGTAATTCACAATCAATCAATCAAACAATCAATCAATCAATCAACCAACCAAACAATATGGTACTGAAAAGGAATAACATCAATCTCTCTTCTAAACTCTCATGTCATGTTTTGTCATAAATTGACTAAATTAAATTGCTTTAATTGCAAACTGAAAAGTCAAAGAGGGTGTATACGATACAGGTGTTCCAAATAAACCAACTGCATCTTTATCATGTAAATGGTTCTTTTTTTTTTAATAAACACTTTTTATTTTAATTAATGTTTGATGAATTGGCCTTACTAATTAAATAACAGTTGATCGTAAAAGACTAATATGGATTAGACATTTTCTAGCATCCATTCAACAATAATTCAAGTTTTTGTGAGGATGTTTCTTTAATCTTATCATGGTCTCTTACTTGATCTTATATTTTCCCTAATGAAAAAGTTTGCAATCTCTCTGACACTCTCTTAGATGAGCAACTATCTGGTCTTCCACTCTCTGTCTCAAGGGCTTCCTATCATTACCAAGGAGTCAATTACACTCTTCCTACCCACCTGACAAAAAGTTAAAATTCAGATACATGATACTGCTTTTAAATACCAAGAAATTATCATATCAGTTTGCATTTGATTTACTGACCTCTTAAAATATGTAGGTTATCACTACTAATCCAGGTTCATCACTGGATTCTTGTAAAACAGCATCTGTGGATGGCTTCTCAAACAGTAAATTATTTACAGTTATTAATAAATAACTTCCAGATTTGCAACAGATTATCCCAAATAACTCAAGAAGTAAATATAAATGCAATAACAAATGTGTGCATTTGCTGTGAAACAATGTCTGTGGCACAAGGGTTTATCAGTGTCATATTATGCATTGCGTAAGCACGTGTATATTTGATTCGTTTGATTGTTGTGGATTAAAATTTAATAGAGGATTAAAACTGTCTTTCCAAATGAATGAAAGCATGAATCACATGTTCCCTTGGCGAACTAGAGATGCACATGCGACAAGAGCGGTCAGCGCAAAGGCACACGGGAACTGACAGTGGGGAGCGCTTGAACTTGACATTGGAATAGAAACAGCCTCCACCTGCACGCGAGCAGGACAAACTTGAGCACGCAGATATTCGTTGCGCTCTTTCCATAAACTTTCCTACGTCCCAACACATATTTAATGAGCACCTTGGAAAAATGTCAAGATCCACAATGTGGGTCAAAGCTTAATTAAATTGAGTCCGCTGTATTTCTAACGAGTCTATTTGAGTCACGTTTTCCAGTAGGCCTACTTATCTGCTAATATTCAGATTTTGGACAGGTTTTCTGTTCGTGTGTTATTTTCCCACTCTGTGATTGACAGTACAAGAAACAATCCCATGGCACATCATACTGATGTGGACAGATGAATGCCAAAATAAACTGCCATATATACGGCACAGCACGTCAATCAAATC
The DNA here is from genome assembly GCF_001515605.1 of Sinocyclocheilus anshuiensis. NCBI lineage: Eukaryota > Metazoa > Chordata > Actinopteri > Cypriniformes > Cyprinidae > Sinocyclocheilus > Sinocyclocheilus anshuiensis. The sequence goes on along the minus strand of NW_015536800.1, from coordinate 2,288,127 downwards.
CAACGAACGTGTTCATTTTCCCTTATAGAACCAAACAGCCTCTCTGTGTTCAGATCAGAGTTTAAAGCTCGGATATGTGCCTAGAAAATCTCACAGGATGAAACAGCAAAAAAGAGGGAAGACCCAAAGCACAGCTGCTGACAGGTACACAGATATGGAGTCCCCAAAATAATTCACTCGTTCGGCACTGAATATTTTCCAGGGACACACACACACAAAATGTATATATATAGTTTGTACTGACCAAAAAATATGTTTACGATCATTTCAACAGTTATTTGTAATGTCTATTATATGGGAAATCATGGAATTAAAAGCATCATAAATACTAAATAGACCAAAATCTGGGATTCAGTTACTGATTCTGAATGGTTAAATATATATATATATATATATAAATAAATAAAAATCAGTTTTTATGTGGACAAGCATGTACACAGGGAGAATCACTAGACTGGAGCAATCAGTTTGGGGTTATGTCCCTTGCTGAAGGTTCAATGATGATGGCCCTTGGATTGCCTTCTGTGGGGTTCAAACCTGCAACCTTTCACTGACCATCTCAAGTTTTTTTTGCGCCAGTGCGCTCACCACACACCAGCTACAGGTGGCGAGGAGAGAAAGTCATAGAGCCAATCAAGTGGTTGGGGATTATTAGGAGGCCATGATTGACAAGGGCCAGGGGGGCAATTTGGCCAGGACACCGGGGTTAAACCCCTACTCTTTACGAGAAGTGCCATGGGATTTTTAATGACCACAGAGAGTCAGGACCTCGGTTTAACGTCTCATCCGAAAGACGGAAGTGTTGCTAAAATTGCCCACTGCTGTTAGAAGAAAATAGTTTTGAAAATAAAATATATAATAACCTTTGTCAGACATGATCTGAAAGGCACTCAAATGTGATGGAGATTGGGCAAAATGTGAAATCTGAAATGTAGCTACTGAAATCATATCTTATTGTTTTGCAATTGTACAGTAGCCCACATTTGTGTTACAATAGACATCAGACTCTACCATTTATTAAATTGTGACTTATCTTACTAATGGCACCTCTCAAGTTCATTTTAAAAACAGAAGGAGTGATGTAACTTTAATAACAAAATTCATCCACAAAACATGATGTCCATTGTCCATATTACATTTTATAGTCATAATAGTATTAACCAGGTGTGTTTACAAGTTATTCAACAATTAGATGTTAAGTGCATGTCGTTAATTGGTACTATATATTTACAATTACACTTTAACATGAACTCTGGAATGTACAGTGTAAAATCAACCAAATCAGCGTTTTATTTGCTAAACAATGTTTATTTTCTAGTTGGTATTCCTGTTCATTATAATGATACTTTTGCTAAAAACACGCACACATTTAAAGTTTAAAGTGCAATTTGGTTGTATTTGAATCTAATTCTTAAGTATATCACCGTTAAGGGGAAACGCTGGTGTACAGTTTTCGACACAACACCTGCGATGCGATTCCAGGGAAACATGAAACGTGCGCGGATATCAGAGATGCTTGCGCGCTCTCATTTCTGATTCCTGCCCGTCAGTGTTGTTGTTTGGTGTATCCTCTTGTCTTAACGCAACATTTTAGCAGTTAATGTGAAATATATGTGACACGCGTGTCAAACTCACCTGCGTTCCGAAGTTTCTTGTTTCTGTAGACGGAGAAAATCACCAGCAGGTTTCCTAAAATATCCACCACTATAGTGAATATGAGGAAACACCCGAGAGTTGTAGTGACCCAGGGCGGCCGGTGAAGTGCTTGCTCGCTAGGGTCCAGTGCAGAGCTGTTCAGAGAACTCCCATTCATAAACATTGTATATCTTCATGAAACTTTTCTCACTCAACAAAATAAACCGTGCAGTTCAGTTGGTGCGCGTCTCTCCGGTGGGATGTCATCTCTTCGTGAGGTCTGGATAAGTTGCGCGCCCCGCACAACTTTCCTCGGTTCTCTCGTCGGGGCTTTCGTGTGTCGGGGTCTGCACTTTTATGGCTATGTGTGCACCCATCACAATGTTGCTAAATGACATCCACGGGCAACTTCAAAGCTCCTGTGAACATGCGAATAACTGCAGCGTTGTGTGTGTTGCCACCCTGTGGTCGTCATCGTTAATGTTGCCTTCATTCACCGATTTCATCAGTATGAGACCCTTTTTTATCCCCTCATTCATTATTATTTATCTGAACTAAAAGAAGCTTTAATTCAGTTTTCATCGCTCCATTCAGGAAAATGTAGGATCCGTGATAGAGACGTGATATATATCTTATATACTTATATACTTTGTATATATATATATATATATATATATATAGGCTATAAAGTAATTTTGGGGTATTCAGTTTCTGCACAACTAGACGAACTACAAAAATAAAGCATGTTTTCAAAGAACCTTCGCAAACCTTTGTGCGTCACTACTCAAACAACACAAACACAGCTCATGGATTTATAAAAGTGAATGTATGTATCAACACGTAAAACCGGGTTAGTTTTAATAAATGGTCTAGCATATTAGGAATACTTTAAACTTTAGTTTAGCATAAGCCTACCTGTATAGAAGAAACTCTGCAAGTTCGTCATATCATATTGTCTGGCAGTAAGTTTTAGGGGCTCATTTTTTATTCCATCTCCTATCCTGAAAAGTCTGTCTTGCAGGATTGACTAAAAATTAGCTTCTGAAACTTACTGCCAGACTCTGGAAGATAAATTCTTTAAAAAAGTGGTACAAAAGGATGTGGTGCTGGTCCTTCAAGACAAGAGTCACTCACAACTTATCTGTCCATAAAGCCTATAAAAAAAATTAGTCTTAATGTATTTCACAACACCTCAGCATGTTATTCTTATTAAGTGAGGGTAATTTTTTAGGATTTTTTACCCAAGCAAAGTCTCTGAGAACCTGACACCTTGTAATTCTGGAGACTACAGGAAGGTTGCAGTTCTGGAAAATGCTGGCGCTGGAGACTAAATGGTTCTTGATGGTTTTACACCTAATTCTTCACATTAATTCTTAGCAAACACTTAATTCTGAGCATTTTGCTGCCCAATGGTCATGGCTTAACTTTGCAATTTCTATATTGCATTAGTTTTGAATATTTCTCATGGGGATTTAATAATTTTAGTTCCTGTCTGTCTGAGCATTGGTGTCGGTTATTGTTAATGTTACCCCGAGTGTGTGTCTCACCTACCTGAACCTGCCTTGTTGTGTCTACAATAAATGTCATTATTGGAATCCTTGTCGTCCTCGTCGTCCTGCCTGCCTCCACACACCCGATTCCGTGACACCTAATAATTCTGCACACCTGAATTTAAGGAGTTTTCAACTTCCAGCCTTCATGGACAATTATATGTCACATATAAATGATTAAATACAAAATGAATAGTAGTTATTAAGATTGATGTGGTGTATAGTATGGTATACTGGGAGTGTCCATGAATTTTTATATAATTTATGAATATTTATATTGATTTTCTTTATTTACATTTTATTTGAAAGGTATTTTAAGCGTACATCTTTACTTTGTTTGAAATAAATGTGTAAATAAATAAAATATGCTTGTTAAGTATTGTATTGTATTGTATTATATTGCACAACTATTGTTAAGTAGTTTTTCCAGGACCAGGCCTCAGTATGAAGATAAAGGTTTCGGATCATGATTTTTCACAATTTTGAATTTTGGAAATGGTGATGTCAGACTTAACAACCGAACAAAATAATAATTGAAGTGCACTGGACAGTGGTAGGGTGAGAGCTAGAGGCAGAGGATTCTATGACAGCACTCATACAGTCTCATCCCCTTTTGTGACTGTAACCTAAATACTTAAAACGTCTCAAGGAGAGCAGGCTGTCTCCTCGCCTTCAGTTCAAAAACTTGAGCTTGTGATGTCCCATCAGCACTCTACCCCCAGCAGAACTCAGATGTATATACTGTTCAAGCAGCCTGTCAGCCTCCAGCCATTACGATGCAATTTTAATGCAGTGCTGCACTGCTAATGGCTCCAGTCGTGAAAGCAGTTAATTACGATGTCTCTCTCTCTCGCTCCATCTCTCTTCTAACTGTCAGGTGGTCTTAAGGGAGACTTAACTGTGAAAGATTTTTACATTTACAATAAAAAGACTAAGCATTAAACTCATACAAAACTATTTGCTCCAGTTTTGCATAGAATAGGATGTTCCTGTGAGTGGAAATGAGAGATGTTGACCAGTGTCACTGTGTTGAGATAAATACATGAAAAGGGCATTACTGTTGCAAACATCTGTCTCGTTGTACTTTAAGATTGTTTGTTTGATTGAATGCATCTGAATACAGTATCACTGAGTTAAACACTATACGTTTTTTTAATTTCATTTTTTTTCTGCCAAGGACGTTGCAAAGAAAAAATATTTTAAGAATGTACATATTTAACCTGCAACACTACATATTATAAAAATGTGTGACTGTTTTAGACATTTGCTCTTGACACAAAAAGTTTACTTAAACCTATCACTATCCCACCCCATTTCAATCTGTGATCTCACAAAACATCACAAGGGAGTTGTTTGTGATCTGTAAAATGAATTTTACTTTTCAGTCTTTCTGACATAATTTAATTAAGCAGGATTTTAATAAGTGAAAACTCCAGTTGAAAGGGGGGACAGGAGATGAGAGAGAAGAGGGTGAGGGGTTGGTTTCTTCTTTGAGGATGACTGGGGAAAGCTTTTCCTTTGCCAATTAGACAAGAGTCGCGTAAGTGACGTGACGAAAACAAATCAATCATGCTGGATGTCTGTTTGGAGAGCTGAAGTTCACTATAAAACCTTTACAGAGACCTTTGGACCTCAGATTTGAGGTAAATTAACTTTGAACCTCAACAGAAAGATGCAAAGACAACTTTGTTTTGAAGGTTGCATTTAAACTGCACTTGAATCCTTTTACCAATTTTTGCATTTAAAGTATGGATTGTTTACTAGACAAATAAATATTAAGCTTAAAAATTATTATGGTGTGAAATTGATTATATTAATGTTCACAAAATTTAATCTGTCCCTCAGTTCTGACATAATTATAGACCACTATAGCCAAAATGTTGTCACAAAAGTCAACAGGACCATAAGAGACTAAGAAACTAATGCTAATGCTTATTTCAGCATCTTAGCTTCTATTATTATTTCTTTGTAAAGTTGTGTTGTTGTTGTTGTTGTTTTGTAAAGAACAATATTTTAATATCTCTATTTTGTTTCTGTGAATATCCGTCTTATTTTAATCTCAAAAACATACCATGTGTGAGACAGCAAGACAACTCTAAAGCCTTCACCCACCTGTCACAGCCACAGGACACCATCATGTGTGTGTGTGTGTGTGTGTGTGTGTGTGTGTGTGTGTGTGTGTGTGTGTGTGGCTCCAGGAGGAACACATGAGGGTTATAAATCAGAACCGTGACATTAATAAATAATGACATGCCTTATGCTCAAAACCATGAGACAATAAAATAATCTGATCTTGGCTTCACTCTAGATTAAATATGAGCTTCAAATTCACATGTGCAAACGTGTGAGTCAGTGTTCTTATATCAGTAATCAGGAGCTGCTGTTGTTCACCTTTCTTTGACCTCCAATTTAGTTCTGATTATAGTAGCACAGTAAACTTTGCCATCTACTGGTGAATGACTGGCATAAGCATGCTATAACACATTTAGGACATCACTAACTTATGTGCTGTATACAGTACAACATGATAAGATTAAAAGGTGATACTTACATAAATACATTTTTCCACATTAAAATAGAATGTGGATTTTTTTTTTCTCTCTACAGCTGTTTCCCACTGCACTTTATGGTTTGATCTGGCGTCAGGAAATATGATGCAATAGCGCCCTCTGCTGTTTGTCACACTATGGCGCATCCGCACAGCTTTTCATTTTGCAAGACATTAACTGATGGACTGGAGTCGTGTGAATTACTTGTGGACTTTTGTGATGCTGTTTATCTCAGTTTAATAGTAAACTGATGATCAAATTCAGAAAGATTCAAATGAGCTCAGTCAAAGTTCATTATACAGCAATAGTTCTAACCCTCTACCGCACGCATTATGATAGACCTATAGGTCTTCTCTTTCCAACAAAAAAAACGAGAATGTTCTCTTAAAGAGACAGTGGCAAGGAAATGAACACAAAGAATATGTTGCCATATGGCTACACCATGCGGTAGAGGGCTAATACCTTCAAGTTATAAAGGTGTGAAATTCGCCTTAGCAAGTCAAAGGAGTTGGACATTTTATTCCAGAAATGGATGGAGCATTTTAGGTTTGAAGTTAAAAACATTTTAATGATGAATTTATTACAAACTCGCAGCTTTTATGTCGTGTCGATTACCGGTACTTGTGGATTTTTGTAATGCTGTTTCCATCACTTCTTTTACAGAATGCTATAAACTTGGGCACAGTGCACATAAACAGTGCACAATTTGAGATGTGATGGAAATGTTTATGACAACTCAGATAAGTGAAAAAAGAAGTGGGACTGGAATCTAATTGCAGACTGTCATTTTTCATATCCAAGATGTTGTCTCTACACTTAAAATTATATTTGCATGGCCATAATTGGAATATCATTCTGACAGAAGCAAAAATAAATAAATAAATAAATACTGTTCTTGCAGTAGGAAATTGCAGACTGGTTTCATTATCTACAGTATATGAAAAATGCTTGATCCCAGCAGAAAGTCACAGGAGACATCAACAGTTCATTCTTACCCTGTCATTCTGACCTCCAGCATCTCCACTGCCCACAGATCATCTGCTCTGCTACACAAACACTCAAACACTACATGTTGGAATGCTGGATGTGTTTCCATGAACCTCCAGATAATATTATATGCAGGTCACATCTCATACACAATTCCAAAAAGAACTGGATTTTTAATCATAGAATTCTTTATCATGACTTCAAGAAAGTGATTTATATGTGACATTCCTGAATATAAAATGTAAATCCAAAGGTTGTACAAACATTTTCCATTAGCTATGCATATGCCTTGGAGAGACCTATGGAGAAAGCCAATAAATTAAGTCTGCAGACATCTAAGAAGAGTCACAGACATGCCTTTGAAGTATTTTTCATGTACATTCGCCATATTTCTTTACAGATCTCTGAGCTTCTGCTGGGTGTGGGAAAAACCAGTTAATGAGAGTCAGTTTCTGTGAAGTCATTCAAACTCACATCATATACAGAAAAGCAGTGTATCCAGACATTTGAAGGCAGTGCAGCATTAGATCAGACAGCAGTGTTGAATGGACAGTGTTTCACCAAAATAAGCTTTCATAAGACTAACAGACAGATACATGTAGACCTTTAGATTAGTGCATTATGCTCTTGTTTATCAGTCTTTCTTATGGACAACACAGTGGTGTAGCAAGTCAGCCCTGGGCCCCTATGCACCCCTCGTTTTAATTAAAAGGTTCCCCTTGGCATATATTAACGTAAATACAATGCATACCTGTATTACCAACCAAATTGAAGGTTTATGCACAAATCATTTTCTCTGAGCAAAAATACCTTGGAAATAAAGCTTTGTGTCTTCAAGTCCATACACAAATAGGCTACACAACAGTCAGCAAACAGTCACTAGGTTTTGAGCGTTATTGTGTTGCAAAATGTTGATTTATGAGAAAGGAGAGAATTAGAGAGTTGGACTAACTCTTATTGAGTTGGAGTGTTAAAATCATCATCTCAGAGAGGAACATCCTGCAGCAGTGCAACAGCAGAAATTTAGTTTTTAGTAAAAAAAAAAATTGTCCAGTGCAGTAATTAGAGCTGTAGCCATTTGCCCTGCAGAACGCAATGAATTATGTGAGGTTTCAACTACTAAATCCTGACCTCAGTCAGCCTGACTTTGGCCAACGCACTAGCCAGGTTTTCTTTGGCCAGACTGCTGCTTTTGGTAGTTGTTTAACTGGGCTCCCATCATTCTCCATTGATGGACTGACCACAGTCTTATAAAAGATGAATTTTGAGAGAGGGACTCAAGAATTTGGAGCAGCAAACAGCTCAAGGCGGCCAACCAAAGACCTGTTCTTTATAGCTTATCACATGGAGGAGTCAATGGAAGTAGATGTTTCGTATTCTCCTCCTCTCAAATCACATTTCTGTTCTTTGTCTGCATCTTTGCCAAACATGATCCGCTCCCGCGAGCGCTCTGTATCTGACGCCTTGCAGAATGGTATGTTATAGCATAACTAGTGTTACGGTCTTTTTTAATTCATTAAATCTTTATTTGTGTTCATTTTAAGAGAAAGAATACAGAAGATGTTTTGAAGATGGAACCACCCTGCAAGAGACCCAGATGCTCCTCGGCCCACTCTGCACTTCTTCTGTGTTAATGTTTATTAAAAGAATCTGTATATTATTTATGCTTCACGTCCATTTCATGGAATCAGGTTCATTTAATTTTGACAGTCTCTAAATTGAAGTATGTAAGTTCTGTGCTATCCTTTACAGCAAAAAAAAATTTTTAAAGTATATTTTTCTGACCAGAATATATTCTGAATAAATGTTGTAAATGGTATAGTATGGCTTAAATATATGTTTACAATTTTAAATACATTTCTTTAAAGTTTCAAATCCCCAAAAAATATGAGAAAACTTTAAAATTAGAAAATGGCAATCAAATTCATTTTAAATCTTAAAATACATTCTGGATGAACGGAAAATGTATTGAATGTAATGAGGAGAGCTAGATGTAATGAGAACAACTTTACTAGTAAAATATTTTTTGGCCATTTTTGTATATTTACAATTAATTTAAAAATGTATCTGAAAATATATTGTTTTTGCTGTATGGAACTAGTAGGAACAAACAGACATATTGGGCCACTCAAAAAACACAGAGTAATGTCAAAGAGACAAAAAATTTTATAAAGCATTGAAACACACTGCTCATTTGCTTTCAGGCTATTTCTAGAACATTGTACTAAAAGAGTTTTTATTCTCCTGCTGTCCTTTATGCCATCAAAATATAATGGCTGTCCTAATGGCCTGTTAGACAGCCAGACTGATCAGTAGCAGTGAATTCACAGTCCTCAGACTTGTAGCACACAGGAGGTGAGAACCTTCCTCAGTATTTCATTAAAAGTATTCATGGATAAGCCACAGTATTTCACTGGGAACTTTGTGACAGGAGGTGAACAACAGATTGTCCTGTCAGCCATGCGCAACATTAATATTTGTCTTTGTGAACTCTAGCACTGCAGTCTAAGTACTGCAGTCAGGGGCATTTCCTTCTCTCTGCGGGTGATGTGAGGTTGGTATACTGTATAAGAACACTTACTGTAGAGATGTATTGTGAAGGTGACTGAATGACAATGTCTGGGACTACATCCTTTTGCAGCACTGCTGTGATTTTCTCACCCTCAGGCCATCTAAGATGTAGAGGAGTTTGTTTCTTCAAATTTGGAGAAATTCAGCATTACATCACTTACCAATTGATCCTCAGCAGTGAATGGGTGCCGTTAGAAAGAGATTTCAAACAGCTGATAAAAACATAAGTAATTCACACTACTCTAGTCCATGAATTAATGTATTGTGAAGCAAAAAGCTGTGTTTGTAATCCATCAAGGCGGTTTAACTTTAAATCACCACTTGTTTTTTGGTTTTAGTTTTTTTAGCGTTATTAGCCTATTTCTATATATTAATTTTATGTCCTATGTGTCTGTAATCCATGGGGCAAGAAGTCCCTGTATGTCTTGTGTTTTGGACTGTGAAGTTTAGTGTATTTGAGGTATATGTTATTGTGGGGCCGAAGATGAATTTCCACATGTGTGGACAATAAAGATTTGCACTTCTGGCCAAAATACCAGTCCATAATCCATAATAAAAAAGTCCATCCACTCTTTGTTCTCTCACATCAAAATCCAGCAACATATTTGATTAGAGCTGTTTTAGATGTTTCCGTTTGTAAATGGTACTCTGTGTACATTTCTCTCCTGATTCAAATAAGGCAACTTTTTCCCTGTAGAAAGCAATGTGGTAGATAAAAACTCATATTTTAGTAATAAGCTAAAAAGTTACTGATGGATGTATTACAAACAGTATTTCACTTCACAAGATGTTAATTGATGGACTGGAGTTGTGTGGGTTACTTGTGGATTATTGTGATGTTTTTATCAGCCGTTTGAACTCTGACGGGACCCATTCACTGCAGAAGATCCATTGGTTACCATTCTCTTCTGATGAAATCGTTTGCATCTCGCATGGCCTGAGGGTGAGTACATTTTCAGCAAATTTTATATTTTTGGGTGAACTGTTCCTTTAAATGTTAAAAACAGCACAACAAAAAGAGTGAACTTATTTAGTCTTTTGCTCAGGTTAGCATCTACAAAATTACTTTGATACATATGCAGTCTTTCCTAAATAATAAACACTTTCTTTAATGAATATGACAACGTGTAAATGTTATTGCATTAGATAACAAAGCATTGACTGATTTCATCAACTTACATATAAATAGTTCGATAAACAATTTACAGAAAATAATTCTTCTTGGTTCATGAAAGAGGCACAATACTCAGGTCTCTGTGCTCCTCTTGTGAGGTCCATTTATGAATCTCAAAACATACTGCAAATAAACCCCTTATGGTCCCATCAGGATTACGTTCTTTTAGGTTTTTCTTTTGCTTAACCACTCTATATATTAACTTTAAATATTGTAGGGATGAAAATTAATGTCCTGTTCATATACCACTAGGGGGCAGTATAACACCCTGTAAAATTTTAAATGTAGCCTATACATTTGACCGTGTACTGTGTATATTTTAAGCAAATTTTAATAAAACAGACACATAACCCAATTACATCACCTGCTTTATATTCAAATGAACAAAAAAAGGTAACACTTAAGTATAGGGACCAGTTCTCACTATTAACTAGGTGCTTATTAGCATGTCTATTATTAACATATTGGCTGTTTATTAGTACTTATAAAGCACATATTCTGCATGACCATATTCTACATCCTTAATCCTACCCAATACAAAAAACTACCTTACTAACTATTAATAAGCAACAAATTAGTAGTTTATTAAGGCAAAATTCGTAGTTAATGTTAATAGCTAGAATTTAACCTTAAAATAAAGTGACCAAAAAAATAAATAATGACAAAATGTCTCAGGCCTGGAGATTAATTTAAGATCCCCTCTGCTAGTAAAAAAGTATTTTAGTATATTATATTTTAGTATGATCTCTAGGCTATATTGCATCATGTATATGCAGTAACTTAGTAATGGCAACATGTCAACTAAGTTTTATATTTTATATAATTTTTAATAACGTACTAATATTTGTATATTATTTCAGCTTTGATTCAGTTAAAAACAACATCTTTAGGTTTAGTTATAATAACAACACTGACGTTTGGAGTGATATGAGGGAGAGAATTTTATTTCAGGAAGACTATCCCTTTAAGTCTTCCTGAAATAAAATGACTGCACTGAGGGGAATGAGGGATGAATGAATCATTGATGAAGCTGCATCATTGACCCAGAGTTCATCTCATCCTTAACTTCTTTCTTCTACTGGTCACAGAGTGATACATGAGGGCACAACCTCTGGAACAGCATGGTCAGACGTTTGTCAGACCCAATAGTGGGGCTGCCCACCTCTTCCTGTCAGTTCTGATTTAGTTCTTCTGCACCTGAATCACAGTGAGAACTACTGGGCCGTTGAGCCATTGCCCAGCAGATCTGCCGCTGGCTCACAAGGTTTGTTCATGCACAATACTAAAGCACTAACACAAGCCAAAAGACATTCTTTTACAGTTTAATAACCAAAAATAGTCATAAATCAAACAATACACTGTGAAATGTACTGCATAAGAAAAACAATTGCATGGACAGCAATTCATATTACAATAAAAAATTGCATGCCTCCCATCATCATTTAGGTAGCAAGCTCTGCACAAGTTAGAGATGCATCCATGATCAAACTACAACATATACAAAACAATATGCAACAATATGCATAACATTGCACAAGAGAGACTCCTCCTGAGATCACTGACTTATTTCACTGACACAGCTTCCAGTATTAATATAAAAAAGATGACAAATATATATAGAAAACAGTAGTGTATTCAGTGATACTGTCTTAAAATTAGATGTAACTCAGCCTCATGAATATATAAATATTCCAATCATAAATACTGTATGTTTGTGGGTGTGTGTGTAGCCAGATGTAATTACAATTAAAATCAAATGAATTATTTTACAATGGAATTCAATGGGATCATTTTTACAAACAGTTTACATTTTTTCATAAGATTCGATTTAATACTGTAAAGAGTAAGTATGTGCTGTATTGTACATTTTCACGTGTGATCATTTTTTCTTTGATACTGTAGTATCTTCTTATGATATACTGTACATTCCCAATATATAAAACAAATGAAGCAAAACTGTGATTAGCCAATTTGAAAATATTAAAAATTACTGTGAGGACAGGCTCTGCTTTAGCTGAATATGAATATAGTGCAAGATAATAATTAATATATGGAAACCTGTCAATAACAGAACACACATAAGAGGACCATGACACTTGACACTTTAAATGTGCAATAATATATAAATAACACTGACCATCATGGTTTTTAGAGATATTATTGTTTGTCCCTCACAAACCAAACCAATATAAGCCTTCCTCTGAAAATCTTTTGTGTACTTTTATCACATAAATCTCATAGCCGCACAAGTATGACAAAATGATGAACAGCATAATGATGAAATATAAAATTAATAACAACAGTATGATGAGAAAATAAGACACTACAGCAATAACGGTTTTACAGTTTCTGATATCGACTGAATGAAGAGAATCTAGTGTGAATATTCAATTGTAAACAGTATGTGGTGCTCTCTTTCTCTATATTTTCTACTTTTAATAGCGCTGATCTAAATTGTTCCATCATTTCTTTCTGTTTCTTTTCATATGCTAATCTGTGCAATTCTCTTTCTTCATTTAAAACACTGAAATGGATCTTGGGATTTAGAAAACCAGATCAAAATACCAAAACTTCTCAAGCTGCACTTTGTACACAGTATGGGGTTTAAGAGTGTGCCACTAAAACACAAACGCACACACAAAACATGACATTTCAAAAAAGAATGAAAAAAATGAGACTGGTGAAAAGAAACCCTGAACAGAAACAGATACCCTGAGTGGAAACCAGACATAGTTGTGCAAAATGAACAAGTGCACTGAAGAGATACAAAGAGCTGGTTTAAAACTCTAAAACTTAAATTCTCTACTGATCTGCACCTAACGGGGAAAAAGAAATTCGATCTCACCATCAAAGAAAACGCTCTGGGTATACTGCAAAAAATAATTAACTTAAGTCAATATTTTTGTTTGTTTGTTTTACAACATCCATTGAACAAGATAAATGTACTTGGGAAGAAAAATAGAGAATATGTTTTGGTTTTTTTCTAAACCCATAAGATTATTTTTCAAAACCCATTGGCAAATTGTTTTTCATTGTTCATTGCAGAAACCTCACTGAATTTGGTTAGAGTTAAGCTTAAAACAAACTGCCAATGGCAGAACTATAATGTATTTCAAATGCAGTCTGAAACAAGTCAACGATGAGATGACTTTTGTGTAATGCTAAATTCAACCAAATCTGTTCTGATGAAGAAACAAACTCATCTACATCTTTGATGGCCTGGGGGTGAGTAAATCTTCAGCAAATTTTCATTTTTGGGTGAACTATGCCTTTAATTTCTTAAACTATTTTGCTTCTTAAATATTTTTTTAAAGAATGTTTAGATATTTTACTTTTACAAAAAATTGACTGCACACGAGGGAGAGTAGGTTATAAAAATCATTAATTTTGTACAATAATATTCCAAAACTGCACATTAAACGATTTCTCCAAACTGAATGTTCATGTCTCATGCTGATGAATTGATATTTGTGTATAGTATATTTTTCCATGTATCTGCGGTTCATTGAAAGAGAGATGGAATTTGGGATGTAAATCTAAATCATGGTTAATCTGGTCTTTTTGCCTTTGTTCTGCTCCCCAGCAGAATTGATTTCCATTAAATGGACAGTGACCCAGAATCCAGCTGTTATTGTGGAGATGAATCACCGTGCAAAAATAGAAATACTATAAATAAAACATTGTGTAAGCCATGAGTTAAACCCCACAATAACCATTATTTACAATGATCTTCTTTTAATCTTTGGCTAAAGCTTTCCTTTGCTCAGCAGGGGAACAACATCTCAGTTTGTGTGGTTAACTTCCTCCACTGAGCACTGGGATGCGTTTCTACATTCAAAAAATAGAAAGAATGATTCAGAGTCCTGAATATGCATTAGACCTTGTTATGACGTGCATTCTCTGAGCTTGAAGCGAGTTGGGGAATAAGGGCACAGTATAATGAAGGATTGTGTTACTCCCTTGTAGGTATAATTACAATATTCCCACGCAATATTGCTGACATGCTCTGACTGTGTTTGGGCAGGTAAATTAAATATAAAGTCATGCGCGTTTACGATGGGCTGGTAATGTCAAAGTGAATTCCACTCTCAGCATGCGGCCCGATTTCAATCTGGTCTTTCTTCCCAATTTTGGTCCTTCCATCCATAGCTTCTACCCACGTTCCTCTCTCTTATCTTTTCTCCCCATACTCTCCATTCTATTTGCCTGTCTAATATAGACAAATTTGCTAGACTGTTGCAGAAGCTGGCTCAGTGATCAGTACCATTTGATCAAATCTCAAAATCTCTTTTTTCTACTACAGGCCGTTTGTTCTGACCTTTGCTGTTCTCTAAAAAAAAAAAAAAAACCTGCATCAAGATGAAAATCTCATCAAGAACCACTGTCACTTTTGATTTCACTGCTAAACCATTAATAATAATGCTTGGTTTTAAAATAGACGGAAGGAAATACACACATATACACTAGTTTTCTAGTTCTCTCTCCAGCTCTCTAGTTCTCCCTAGAGACACTTTACTGCACTCCGGCTATTCTTAGACAACAGGTCATTTCTACAGAGAAAATTTGGCTGTGCACTTTATAGTTA
>NW_015536800.1:2248387-2272712 GCF_001515605.1 Sinocyclocheilus anshuiensis | reverse complement strand
CGCATTGTTATATAGAGCCGGTATCGCTCTCGTACTCGAGTGATATTGCTCATATATATATATACTGTATATATACATACATATATAAATATATAATGGTGGTGACTGTGTATAGGAAACATGAAACATGGAGGGATATATAGATAGATAGATGAATGGATGGACATGGGCATTAAATTGAATAAACCCATCAGAGACGGACAAGAGGAAGTCTTGCTCTTGATGTGCACAGCTATAAAATAAACTGCTTTTAATAGATAAATACATACTAGAAGTCATAAAGGAAGACCACAGTTGAGTATTCAGCTGTATGTCAGTGATTTTCTCTGCTCTGGTCAGCAGATGCTCAGATCTGTCTGGAGACACAACAACCAGAGCACTGGAGGCTTACACTGTAAGACGGTCACCATGGAGATGATCGACAGCAGGAGGCATTTCAAAGCTTCACCGCAACCACACAAGCCCCGGCTCGACCTAAACACAACGGCGCCACCTAGAACAAAAACACAAATCTCAATTAGAGAGAACGGATACAGCTTCACATATGGCATCTGCGGCAGTGCATTTATGGGATTGATGTTCTCAATGATGAATCAATTTCTCTCTGTCAACACACACGCTGCTGTATTGCTCTCTCTGCCGCTAACGTACACAAACATACATCGTTACCCACACACATCCCGAGGCTTGTTTCTTACAAACGAAACAATATGAACTCTCAGCATGTGGGCGAAGGAAACGTCGCCTAAAAACATAACGAGAAATGAAGCCCAGGAGAAATCAGCCGGTTGCTATAGCAAGGTAATAACAGACACTGTGATGCAGAGAAGAGCTGTGCTTTTGTCAAAATGATGGAGGCCCTGCATTTACATAATGAACAAACAGCACTGTAAACAAACAGCACCAGGAGGAACGAGGCAGAATCACACCGTAACAGAAAACGGAGCTGTTACTTGCACATGCGACACAAAGGGAAGTCAGGCAGATGGACAAACACGAACTGTATGTGTTTACCTGTGTCCACTCATTGGTTTGGGGGTCGTAAGCTTCCACAGTGTTTAGATACACCTGACCATCATAACCACCGACAGCATAAAGACGGTCCCCCAGAAGACACACCCCTACAGCATCTCTGCTGAGGCTCATGGGAGCAACTGCTGTCCACATGTCTGTCTTTGGGTCATACCTGAAAGAAGAGGTCAAACAGATTAAAATCAGCCATGTTGATTTACAAATATGAACTACATTTATATTCCACTAGACTCTGCCCTCTCTGAATCTCAAGTGCCAAATAAGTTGGTTTTTCTGGCAACAAACCCATATGTGACCCTGGACCACAAATTTTTTTGAAATTGAGATTTATACATCATCTTAATAAATAAGCTTTCCATTGATGTACTGTATGTTTTGTTAGGATAGGACAAAATTGGCCGAGATACAACTATTTGAAAATCTGGAATCTGAGGGTGCAAAAAAATCTAAAAATTGAGAAAATCGCCTTTAAAGTTGTCCAAATTAAGTCCTTAGCAATGCATATTACTAATCAAAAATTAAGTTTTTCCAATAGGAAATTTACCAAATATCTTCATGGAACAGGAACTTACTTAATATCCTAATGATTTTTGGCATAAAAGAAAAATTGATCATTTTGACCCATACAATGTATTGTTGGCTATTGCTACAAATATACCCATGCTACTGGTTTTGTGGTCCAGGATCCCATATAAAAACTGCACACAAATCCATTATTATTTATAAATAATAGATTTAAATACCCTAACAAATCACTCATGGGTGTGCAGACATCTTCAAATTGGATTGTATGACTAAACCCACACTGAAAAAAATAACCAGTAAGATTTACTTAAAAAAATTTTGGTAACAAACGGCACGAACACATTTTAAGTAATTTTACTGCTCTAATATCAAGTACAACTTACTCACTATTATTAACCCCTTAACTGTCACTCACATTTTTGAACATAGACATGAAAGTGCACGATCCAAACTTAAATTTTTATAATTCATGAACGAAAAAATTTTGTAACATGATATTGATGTACCATTTTCATGGTAATTGGAATAGCCAGGACAATTTTTAATATATCTCCAATTGGATTCGTCTGAAAGAAGAAAGTCATATACACCTAGGATGCCTCGAGGGTGAGTAAATCACAGGCTAATTTTCATTTTTTTAGTGAACTAACCCTTTAATTATTCGTATTTTGGATACATAAAATGCTAGTTTTGAAATTAGCCACAGCAAAAAAAAAAAATGAATTGGCTGTTTTATTCTATAAATGTTACAAATGTACTTTCTACCAATATTATTTCCACCACATAATTCTATATTAAACACAATACAATATATATATATATATTTTTGTAAAGGTCCACAATGCCCATAGTTAAATAAACACCCCTACAATATATAGTATAGGGTGGGTTGACAAACATTGGTCATACAAAATTTCCATTCAAAAGTTTGGTTAAAGATTTTTTTTTTATTCAGCAATGATGCATTAAACTGATCAAAAGTGACATTAAAAACCTTAATAACATTACAAAATATTTATATTTCAAAAAATTATCTTCTTTCCAGTCCAAAGTATGTTGGACTTGAGTAATGGATGCTGAAAATGCAGCTTTGCCATTACAGTAATAAACTACATCTTAAATGTATAAAAATAGAAAATTATTTTAAATTAATACATAATATTTAATAATAATAATAATAATAATATGTAATAATATTTCACAATAATTCCATTCTTACTGTATTTTTAATCAAAGAAATACAGTCTTGGTGAGCATAAAAGGTTTCAAAAACATTACAAAATCTGTAATGAGCAAAACTGTGCACCGAAACACACATAAAATATACAGGTAGGAAATGTGCATCTGTGCCTCTGTTCTGTCAGAAGTGAAGGACCTGCCAAGCAAACGTTGACTGGCAGAGACTGAGAGCAGTCTAGGTGCAGGAAATGTTCAGCAGACAGATAGCTCTTTTAAACAAAGATCCAAGAGACAGACAGAGAGACAGGCAGATGAGAGAAGATGATGAGCACGAGTCAGTCACATGAAAATCCTAATACATTTCAAAACATGACCAAGTGGAAATCACACTCAGAGGCCTACTAACCACCCAGAAAAACGATCCCAGTTGGCTGACGTTAGCTAAATGTACTTACAACATGAAGCAGCTCATAAAATCTAAATGTTGTGGAGCACAGTGTTCCTTCTCTCAGAGAAAAGCTTTTATCTCTTCATTTATTTAGAAACTCACTAAGATAAAAAGTCTTTCTTCACAATGTCATGCATAAAACTAGGGCTGGACAATAATTCAATATCAATATGTATTGCGATATAATTTTTTTCAATAACGGTGCTCCCGGCGCCTATTTATACTATAGTCGCACCGGTAGTGATGTCATGGCTGTCGCCGGCCAACGAGTTGGTGCTTTTTCAATGTATGCTTCAGACACGGGTCACGACGAGGCGTTCCCCATAGCGACCCCTAGAGGACGCAGTTCGAAGTTCCCATGAAAGGGAACATACTTCATGTATTAAGTGGCAGTCATGAGCATGTGAGATTCCCGAGGTCACGCTCTGTAGTGCCTTTTTTAAAAACGTAAGTTCAACATATAATAAATAATATATATAAATAAATCCACATTTACTCCACCTTCCTGCAAAGCTGCAACTTTAAAGTTTGTGTTGTTGTTGTTTTTTTTGTGTGTGTTTTTAAATATTTGCATGTCTTTTGATCAGTGGTGAGAATGAAGCTGTGCCAAAATGGGTGGTTTTATGACACATGCTCACTAAATGACAGACAAAAAAGAAGAACATATGGCACTGAATGTCAGAAAACTATCAGATTGTACATCCTCTGACTCACTCTCGGCTGTGAAACAATTAGGGGAAAAACCTCATACCCTTCACTAACCTGCACTACAAGTTTGTACAGCACTCATTGAGTCAGTTTCTCTTTAGGAACTCATCTGTAGCACTTTGATGTAAACACATTTGTTCTGGGATTTCTGTATTGTCTTCTTGATGTTCTCCTTGGGCTTTCAGACCTAACCATAGCATATGACTATATTTAACGACATATACTGGCATTTCCCATTTACACAACCTGAGAACATTCTTGTCTTTCTTTGGGAAAAAAATCATAAATTTTGAGGTTTCTCGGAGTTTCTGAGCTGGTGGGTTGTGACCCAAAAATAGGTCTCAAGTCTCACAAATAAACTGACAAATAAATAGGCTTATCGATTTGTAATACTACAAGAAAACATTTTTAAAAATGGAAAATGATATGGAAAAAAAAGAAAAAAATTCTACTATTACTATAAATAAAAAAATACTTTATTTTAAGGTGTCCTTGCTACACATGTTACAAGTACTTACCATTATAATAACAATAAATGATGCATAATTACATGCAAGTAACCCTAAGCCAAACCCTAATCCTAACACTAACCATATGGTAAGTACATGTAGTTAATTAATATTACTTAAATATATAATTACACTGTAACAAGGACACCTAAAAATAAAGTGTAACCAAAAATAATATAATAAGACTAATTTAATGAAAAATTACTGTAAAAGTGTAAAATTGCAATATTATTATTTATGG
This sequence comes from Sinocyclocheilus anshuiensis, assembly GCF_001515605.1. Lineage (NCBI taxonomy): Eukaryota > Metazoa > Chordata > Actinopteri > Cypriniformes > Cyprinidae > Sinocyclocheilus > Sinocyclocheilus anshuiensis. Next base: position 2,268,070 of record NW_015536800.1, on the reverse strand, counting down.
CCTATAATATCTGTCTTAATTTATAAATTTTTAAAACATCAAGCTTTTATTTTGGCAAAAAACTACAGGAAGCCTTTTAAAGCTCCTCTTCTGTTGACAACAATAAGGCTTGTGCCCTTAAATGTTGACCCTGTTCCTGACCTTTTGATTTTGGTCCTCTTACCTTTCGACGCAGTCTGACAGTCGAGATGCTAAGCTTGAAGCTGGGGCATCATGGCCACCGATAGCATACAGAAAACCATTCCACGTCGCTACACCAACACCGCCTCTGCGTTTAGACATGGGAGCACAACTGCTCCATTTGTTGGTGTGAGGATCGAAACACTCCACTGATTTCAGACATGAACTTCCATCACGACCACCCACAGCATACAGCCTTAAAAAAAGAGACAGAAAAAGCAGAACATTATAGATTAATCAGACAAACAGCATTTTAATGGCAGATATGGAGTCTGTTCAGTTAGAAGCACAGATTTATGCGGTCAATGCTTACTTGCTGTTTAACACTGCAACTCCCACAGTGCTTCGAGGTGTTGCCATGGATGCAACAAAGCTCCACTGGCGAGCTTGAGGGTCCCAGCGCTCCACCGTGCTGAGATAACTCCAACCATCATGACCTCCCACTGCATACATGGGGCCTTCTAACACTGCAACGCCTACAAACATACACACAAATGATCAGAGATCACACATAAGCCCTCATATGGCTTTTAAAGATTCTACAAGTCTAATATGCTTGAAAAAATCATGTGAGGCTTTATGCTTTTTGTGATGTGTAAACTTTTAGCACAGAATCCAGTCATAAACATAGAATATACAGTGTAACATGGAATGTCATTAAATCAATAAATAGAGCGTCTATTAAAATAAAACCACAAAAAGCATGCTCTGTGCGTTTTGTGTGAATAAATAAAAGTTTTATCAAATACACACAAACCAAAAGTCTTCACTACAACTTGTCAAAATAAGAGTTTGGTTTTACTTGAAGAAATTATGACAGAAATATATTAATATTGTACAGCAGAATGTAATTGTAACGGGGCTGACAAGACGTGAGACATGCGGATCCATGTGCAGGCTTTATTAAGCAGAGAGGTCAGAAACACAGGCAGGGTCGAACAAGGGCAAACAGGAATATGGCGGGCAAGACACAAGAATAATCCTAGGGCTAGCGAAGGTCAACGAACGGCGAACAGAGTCAAAAGGGGCAAGACTAAAGGGGTAAATCCAGGAAAACAGGCGAAGATCAGAAACCGAGAAAACAGGCAAGACTAGGCTAGGCTAGGAGGCTAACGAGGGCTCTGTAGTGTAGCTATCAACTGATAAGTGCTAAACAATACTCGGCCGAGGGAAGGGATCAGAGTGAGTGTTAAATAGTGAGTGAGTGATATGAAACAGCTGTGTGCAATCAGTGCTGTGCGCAATCAGTGCAATGAATGATGGGATATGTAGTCCGGGATGATATGCAACAGTGTGTAGTGCGAGAGTCAATGAAAATGGAAAGGGTGACCTCTGATGGCTAGCAGACGGAAGTTCATGGACCGGATTCGTGACAGTAATTCTCAAAATAATAACAATAATAACGTTTATTAAAACATTAGTTTTTAAAGGAATATCACACAATCACAATGTTTGTCTAACACATTGTTTTTTGATAACAAATTTGTATAAAATCTTAAAACACAGAATCCAGGAAAATTAAAACAGAAAACACAAAATTTGGAAAAAAAATAAGAAAAAAATGATTTCATAGAGCTCTAAATATTGTGTGAAGCAATTAATGAGAATTATTATGAAAAGTTCAATGAGAATACTAAATGAAAATGTTATAATGTCATTCCTCACCCAGGCCGTGTCTGTGCGTGGACATGGGGGGCATGACGCTCCAGCTCTTGCTGCGGGGGTTGTAACACTCCACTGTGTTGAGAGTTTTGAGGCCATCTCGTCCCCCAACCACATACAGGCGGTCGTCAAGAACCGCTACGCCGAACTGCAGCCTTCTTCCACTCATGACAGCCACCTGCCGCCATGTGTCCCTCCGTAAACAGTACTGCTCAATACTAGTGGCCCCTTTAAAAACAATTACAATCAGTTTAAATGCAAAGATTAAAATATATTTATAAACAAAACACATTCACTAAAAAACTTAACAAGTCTTAATATAAAGATACATTTTTCTCATTTCAAGGCGGTTTAGGCATTCTGGGTACAGATGAAGCACAAAAGAGAGACACATTAAAAAGTCGACCCTGTTTTTAAGAGAAATATCATCTGTGTTAATAAGTTAAGATAAGAAACAAACAACAGGAAGTATAAAGCCCTATGGGCCAAACTGTGGAAGCAGAAGTCTCCATGCTTCTTTTCTAGCAATTCAGCTAGTTTTGCCTTCTAAAAAACTGACTGTAATTGCTGAGCAAGATTAGTAAGAATGAGTAAGATTAAGGAAGCTATAGTAGAGATCAGTAGGGAAGCTACAGAACTTCTTCATAAAACCTTGTAAATCTGGTTCTGCCCCTTTACAGACCAGTGCAACGTTCAGTGGCAGAAGTAAAAATCCAATTCACTTTCCCCATAAAGAATGCATCAAGTTGTCAATACCATAGAAATGAGAACCACAACAAAAAGGCTAGCAGTGAAATCACACAAATGCCGCATTAGAAATTTTATAATAAAAATCAGTCTCCCTACAATTTTAAACACCATTTTTGGGATATAGCTATTTGATTTTTTTTTTTTTTTTCAATTAAATTACTTTGCCGTTTCATGGTTTGCAAAGTTCCAATGGACTTCATATAGTCTTTCTCTGATTTTTAAATACTTTTTACTTCTAATTCAAGTCTGTAATGCTGCGATTCATCTCAGAGCTTGGTGGTTTGGTTCATGCCTTGGAACTCTTTGAGAAATAGGCCTATTATGAAGTCCCAATGAAGAACAGGAATGGAACAAATTGGGCTGTCACTATGGCTCTCTATACACCAGTCAATACAAAATATGAATCATATGAATCACCTATATGATTCACCATTAACACAACACAGCTCTGAATTCAGTTAATACCATTCACCTTCAGCCTCACTGAGCATACAGTAATGCATAATTCAGGCCTTCCTATTGAAAGAGCACATCTGCAAGTACTTAACAGATCAGACCTTTCACCATACTGAGGACACAACACTCATTTAAATACAAACTTTTGTCTCATTTTTGACCTACTCACGTGTAAAATGCTTAATGTTTAAAGCACCATTAATTCAAAAGACTCAAGGTTATCCAGTGAAAATGGTTATGTCTCGGGCATTCCATTGCACTAATGGATAAAGACAAAGAGAATGAACAAGGGAGAAATGGGGGGCTACCTTGTTATCAACCCACATACTTTTAGCTTAGGAATATAGAACTTTAGAAACAACAAAAAAGGATATGAAAGGAATACCTTTTGTGGCATCCATGCCACCCACGGCGAAAAGTGCCCCAACAGTGGCCTTGCGTGGACGTGTCCTCGGGCTCTGGAGAAGCGGCCTTCTCTCTGGCAACAAATGATACTTCATGGCCTCCATCACCAGCCGCTGACACTCCACACTGTCCCTTAGCAATGGATTTGCCTCCATATCAGCTAAAAACTGCATTAAGAACAGACAATAACTGTATTAGCCAATAGCGCCAAAAACTACACATTATGAAATCAATATATTTAGAGGAGGGAATATCTTCTCAAAGCAATTTCCCTGATAGCCTGGTTGCTTACCATTTTTTTTGTACTTGTATTGCATGTAGAATAAAAGTTTTCTGTACACAATGTGCAGACTCAATTAATCAGCAATGAAATTGTTATGGATTATTTTCATTATCAATGATTACTGATTTTATTGACTGGTTGAACTACTAAATGAAACTCCGAAATTAATGACTTCCCAAAAAACTGCCCAAACACTTTCCCTACCTGTCATTGGTTGGGCAAAACAAACTCATGCCCCAAACTCACTCACAACTCACTACAGCATAACCATTCAATTGTTGCAAAATGTACTTTTTAAAACTTTGTTTACTTATTTTTTATCTCAGCAGGATAAACTGTTATAGAATATACTTCCGCTCACTTCAGGGCACCTTCGTGTTTACCATAAACCCACTGCTGTTCAACTGCTTCTCTAAAAAATTAAATCCCATCAGTCATGGTGTCATAAAGACCAAGGAGCTGCTTGCCAACTTCAAGATGTTGATTCATACCGAAGAAGATTAGCTTTAAGATTAGCTAAAAACTTTAAACCTTTCAGACAGGAAAGGTATTTGTAAGAGAGGTGACTTAGACTCTAGCCACAACACTGACAGGTTGCAGAATTATTTGTCTGAAATGAACAAAACAGTCCAGTCATTAACAATCTCATCATAGATTTGGCATCTGCAAGGGAGTGGCAAGAAGAAAACTTGAAAACTGCCATTGCATCAGTGCTGGATGTTGTCAGAATCCCCGTGACAAAACTAAAATATTCTGGAAGAAATTTCAGTCTAATAAGGTTTCATTTGAGGTCTGTTTGGCACAAACCAAATAAAGCTCTACAGTACATACAGCTAACACCATGACCAGCCAGCAAGCATGGTGGTGGTGGCAACATCATACTCTAGTGTTGCTTTCAGCAGGGGGAACTGACAAGTTTGGCGTCAAGAACAACATGAAAAGAGCTAAGTAGATAACATTATTGAGGAACACATGTTTCAGCCAAAGTTTATGGCGGATACTAATTTTCCAGCAGGACAATGTTCCAAAGCACTCAGCAAAAACTATGAAAAAACAGGCTTAAATCCATTTTAACATCTGTGGTATGACCTAAAAACTGAAGTTCAGGAACTTCGAGCTGGGGAAAATTTGCATTAAAATTTTCATAAGCTCCTACATGCAAAGAAAAGACTAAAAAGAGGGTTAAAATATACTTTATAAAAATGGAAAATGTAAAGCCTTCATCCTTAAATAAATTATACATTTTTATAAATGGATGTATTTTATGTTGATTTACAAAAAAAATGATGGGTGAAAAAGTATTGTTTCAGATAACCGTTCTACTAATATACACTAACGATTAGGGGTTGACCGATTATCTGCGCCGATATTAAGCATTTTTATGGTTATTGGTATCGGTCATTTTCAAATTTGCTGATTCATTTATTTCAAAGAATTTAATAGAAAGTTTTTGTCCTTGTTAATCTTAATTTTTACAATAATTTTCACTTTTACATCAGACATACAGTACATCGGTTTAAAATACCTGTTATCGGTCTACTTGATCTATAATAATCGGTATTGGCCCTGAAAAACACATATCGTTAACCCCTACTAACAATCAAAAATTTGCTATTGATAAGTTTTTTTTTAAAGAGGCTCGTTTATTTTACAAAAAATACAATAAAAACAATAACACTTTGAAATATTATTACAATCTACAATGACTTAAAATGCAATTATCCCTGTGGCAAAGCTGAATTTTCATTACACATTACGCCAGCCTACAGTATCACATGATCCTTCAGGAATCATCTTAATATGCTGATTTGGCACTCAAGAAGCATTTCTTATTATCAATGTTGAAAACAGTTGTGGTGCTTGATATTTTTGTGAAAACCATGATAAATAAATAAGCACATGCCACACAATTCCTGATTGGTCACTGACCTTCAGACTTCTCAAAAAAATCTAATTTGAGGGGGAAAAAAACTCAAAAGAAAATGTAAAGTCTTTTGAGCTTACTTCTGGCACACACAACCTGAAAACACATTTGTAATAAAATATCACATTTTTCAGATTTCCAATAACATAGCACATTTTCTGACAGGAAATCTTTAATGCCACAGCCGCAAAGAGCTACATAATAAACTGGGTTCCAAACCAAACCCTTACCCTCCACTTAAAGACACACTTTGATAACCTGACAGTAGTGAATCCTTCCCAGCTCCTCAGACCTTGAGAGGACTCAGGGGACACAATGAAGAGAGGAAACAAGCTTCTGATGAAACTTCTGACAAAAGGTCCTACCTACATTCCTTTTTTAAAGGAGGGAATCCCAGGCAGAGACAGAGCTAGTGTCCCTCTGGACCTCTAACAGAATGCAGAGACTCTTATATAGGTTACTACTCCTGAGCAAACAAGCCTTTAAGAAGCTAAAACAGCCACACACTCACACACACAACCCGTTTCCTGCTACAACTTCGATGAAACTCTAAATCATTACCACCTCATACATAAACATCACACGGGACATTCTTAATTCTTCTTTCTCTCGTGTCTCTCTTTTTCCCGTAATCCTCTTCAAATGACATCTCTTGTGGCCCTGTTAACGAGTCTTCATTCGTCACATTCATCCTCTCATCTGCCTTGTTTATATCTTCTCTCAGCTGGCTAGTAAATTGAGTACATTTTAATTAGAGGGGTGTCTTGGATAGCCACAGTAATAACAGCCTAATGTATTCTGCTGCAGTGCTATATCCCCATAGAGACACTCGGTATGATCACAGACAGACATACCCACAGTCCAAAATTTGTTTCTTGCCACACCTGCCAATGGCAAGTAAAAATGTAGCGCTTTTCACATTACACATGATTTCAAGGCAGCTTTACAGAAACTCGATGTACTGTAGGGTCAGATTTACTAAAAGCTTGTGCCACCTTCAACCCTCTTCTGTCATTAAAAAACTACTGTCAGGATTTACCAAAGACGAGCAGTGAAAAAATTAGCGATGAAAAGGCATGGGGACAATTTTTTTTTGTGGCTCATCTTATTGCATATGCATTTGCAGGAGTGTCCCTTTTAGACTTAAAATGTATGTGAGTATTTAAATTAATCACACAACATGATTTACTAAGGTTTGTGGTACTCAATTTACTGGTATTTGTGCGCTACTTGGGCTAATTTGCACTGTTCTTGGTAGATCGCATTAGTCATTATGGAAATTCCACACACCACATAAATTTCCACATAAATTTCTGGTGAAAAAATCCGATTAAAGTTGACGGTTTGTAAGTTTTTATTTCAATAATGCAAAGGTTAGACCAGGGGTACTCAAGTTCAGAGGCCAAGGGGGCCACATTTAAACCACATAACATGCGAAGGGCCACAAATTACAATTTGCACCATAAGACTTTAAGACAATATTTTTCAGTTTTACTCATTTAGAAATGCAGTCTTGCTTGTCCATGGCCTATTTAAAATAATACTGAACATGAAATTAAAAATTAAAAAATCTAAAACAAAAAAGTGGATTATTTATTGTTTTGTTATATTATTGCAAAATAAAATACATTCATACATTCAAATACATTCAGTATTAAAACAAACTCAGAATGTTCAAACTCAAAACATTTTTGAGCAAATATAGTTCACAAATTTCTTTAGCGAGAAGTATTATTTTTATGCTCAAAATAGGAAAAAGAGTGTGCATTTCTGAGCCTCTAAACATATGTAATGTCTGTTTCATTCATACTCGTGCAGAAACCCCACATATGCATCACAGTAGTAATAGAACTCCTGATGTTCTAGGAAATCCCTAATATGGACAAAGGCATCCAGATATTGCTGTAGCTGAATAAAAAGAAGATAGAAATGCTTTAACTGATCAAACATGAAGACAGTAAACACACGACGGGACAATGTATAGTTTATCTGTGTTCTTCAAGCCATCTCTTGTATTTTCATAGTAATAAAGTATATTTATAACTCACTGACGTGATGACAGCTCCATTCATTGTAAAGAGAGCGCTTTTTGCTTGCTTTTACCTATTCACAATTTGAATAGAAGGTTGTTTTTCATTCTACTAAGAGGACCAACTGCCATTTAATGCAAAGTGTTAGGAGTATCAACTGCATTTAAATGATGCAAACACTGCCTAATATCTGCACTACTTTTGAGTGCAAATTATAATAAAAATACATTAATCTTCAGCATGACGTGGGACACAAAATTAATGCAGATGGGCCGCCTGTTGAGTACCCCGGGTTTAAAGGAACAGTTCACCAAAAAATAAAAAGAGTATTTTTCTAAAGAAATCATATGGGTTTGGAACATAGTTAAAAAAAAAATTGATAAATGAACCCTTTAAGTGGAACTGTGAAAATTATTGTCTAACCCCAGGGTACTCAACAGGTGGCCTGTGTATGTTAAATATAAGTTACTCACTTACATTTTTTACTTACATTTAGTGAGCATTGCAATGAACCCTGTACATACTAGAGTTGTTATTGTTAACTTAAACTAAAAACTATGAAAAATTGTTTAGCTGAAATAAAATAAAATAAAATATAAATATTAAATATAAAATTGAAACATAAAAATGAAAATGAGAATTGTTGATAAGACAATTTACTGAAATAAGTTTATGCTGAAGTACTAAAATTATTAAAACGAAAATAAAAATAAAGGCATATACTGTAAAAAAAAAGTAATGACAAAAAAATGACAAAATTACTAAAACTTTAATTAAAATGAAAACTAAAAATATAAAAATAAGAGCTAATTCAATAATCTTCAATCACCTTAGTAAACACTACAATAGTATATAAATAATACTAAAATAACACTACAAACCACCTTGCAAGTGCAAATGCATGCAGATAGCCACACAACACATTCAGCATATCCTGAAATGAAACGATATAGTTCATCAGCATTTGTTTTATACAGCCATGCTTGAGATATGAATCTGTATGTATATCCGTGTGTGCAAACCAATATAAAATTGAAACATAAAAATGAAAATGAGAATTGTTGATAAGACAATTTACTGAAATAAGTTTATGCTGAAGTACTAAAATTATTAAAACGAAAATAAAAATAAAGGCATATACTGTAAAAAAAAAGTAATGACAAAAAAATGACAAAATTACTAAAACTTTAATTAAAATGAAAACTAAAAATATAAAAATAAGAGCTAATTCAATAATCTTCAATCACCTTAGTAAACACTACAATAGTATATAAATAATACTAAAATAACACTACAAACCACCTTGCAAGTGCAAATGCATGCAGATAGCCACACAACACATTCAGCACATCCTGAAATGAAACGATATAGTTCATCAGCATTTGTTTTATACAGCCATGCTTGAGATATGAATCTGTATGTATATCAGTGTGTGCAAACCATCATCAAGTACCATCTCACTGAATCCATAATCACATCCATCACTGTGCTCAGAAAACAGTTTTCTAGTTAGAGCTTGAATATTCCACCCATACAACACCACCTCCACCTCCTCAGTCTCTGCTTTCACCTCCCTCCCACTCCCCATCCATCAACCCCATACTTCTTTATCTCCACTCCTCCCTTTCTCCTTCTCCTCTTTGTACTAAAAACAAAAGCTAATCATTTCCACCTCTTTCATAAAAGTGCCCACGTCACATAGAGTGAACAAGTGCATCTCTCATGAACCAAAATCGATCATCTCCCCTGAACATGATGAATACTGAGGAAACGTGGTGAAGTGAAATGAATGCTCTGGAGTTAGGATGGCTGGACGATGGCTTATAGGTTTTTGCTTCACTGGAAAGCACAGAACAACCTGCGATTTACATTTAGATGGAACTGAACAAACTCTGCTCAGCCAGCCACGAGTGGGAGAACGCTCGCCTGGAATTATTGAAATATTTCTTTTTTTCACCTTAGAAAAAGGGGGGAAGAGGAAGATGGAACGGTAGAAAGAGAGAAAAAGCGAGGAGAGGGAGTTCAGTGGAATCCATCATGCATTTAAAATGGAAAAAAAGGGCAAAGCTTTGAGCTCCGATTGGAAAGAAGCTCAATTAAACTGCATATCAATGTGAATATCATGTCCTGAACCTACAGACTACAGTGCATGACAATAATATCAAACACTGCAGTAGGGCTGCACAATCGTATAAATAACCAAGATTACAATGACATCTGCAGAAATTAACAAGTCTGCTCCCGTTGCATCAAAATGTGTGTTTTCTAATGACAACCAGTCGTAATGAGCAAGATTTAAGAGGTCTAATCCACAGATGTGTGTTTTATGTTTTACTTCTGATCGTCGTGGCACACAAAAATTAATGGTGAAAGAGACATCAAACCTGACATGCGAAACAAATTTTACAACCAAAACACTGGCTGAATTTTTGGAATTTCTATAGTTAGGCCAATGTTACAATGTATACTACACTGCAAGTAAGCAATTTGAAAAAAACTACAACACTCCCATTATAATCGGTGTAAATAAGATTTGTTCTGCAGTTTAACAAGCTTTGTTAATTATACAAGTGTGCTCTAGTATTGTTTGTGTATAATAATTAAAAATGTGAATAACATTGTTTTACATTCTGTTTTTGTTGACTGTTTAGGCATTAGGTTACAGCAATAGGCATATATGAAAGCCAATAAAGTAATTCAGGAACACAGTTCTCAGCTTCTTTTGTATATGTAGCCTACATAAAATATTTGCAACTGCTCCATACACAATAACACAAATGCAAAAAATACTTCAATTCTATAAATCATAGTGAATAATCATAATTACAATATCAACACTGTGAAAAAATATCATAATTTGAACAGTAAAAGACTGCAAAAATTCTTAAGTAAAAGCCTTTTAATCGCTTAATGGTAATTTCCTTTACTCTATTACAATGAAAAACTGTAATAGATCTACTGGGACATAATTTTAGAGTAATATAATTTTAAATGTACAGATTTTGTAAGTAACAAAAACTACATTCCTAGAATTATCAGTGTGACACTTCACATTTGATGTTTTTTCATTTAAATTTCGTAATATTTTTTTCTTATTAGTTATGTGCATTAGGAATGTTTGTTACATTTTATGTTGGTAAGTTAATTTTTAGTGCATTATTTTAGTGTCATGTGTTTTACCATGGTGATGACACCACACACCTTCTGTATAGTAGTATTTACTTTGGTATATTAACATTATTGCAGTTAATGAAATTAAACGCAAAAAGTTGTACCATATTCTTTTATGACAACCACAACTGCTGTTTTTTATCATAAATTAACTGATTTTGTTTTTACAGTGAAAGGAAATGATCAATGCAATGCAATAACGAACCTGTTTAAAACAGACAAACATTTATTTATGTATTTTATGTATTTTTAACACGTAGAAAAAAAAGAAAAACTTTTCAGTGGAGTGTGTGTACGTGTGTGAGAAGGGAAGAACGTGATAAGGGAAAGAGACACAACAACAACATCCTTATCACACTCTCCAGGCTCCAAATGCATCCCATCATTGAGTACACAGCCTCACAGCCCAGCGGAACAGCACTGACCTTCACACACACATAAAGACCACAGATACTATAAGGGCCAAATGCTCTACGCGAGCACAAAGGTAAATGCTTCTAGCAACACAAGCTCATTTTTATGCAATAACACACAAAATGTGTCAGAATGCAATTCATAATGGAATGCAATTACATGTTTGATTCCATAATGGAAATTAAAGAGATAGGACCAAAAAATGTTTGGTTACCCACATTCTTCAAAATATTTTATTTTTCATTCAGCAAAAGAAAGAAACTCCTATATGTCTGGAACACCTTGAGGGTGACAAAATGACAGAATATTTATTTTTAAGTGAACTATCCCTTTAAGAGTAATGTGGCTTATTGCAGTCAGTTTTTTCCTTCAGGTCAAAGACGGTGAATTTTGCCCTAACGATCCCCAAAATTTGTCTGAAATGCCAAAATCATGTAAATGACACATAATGCAACTGTATGCATGTGATGCTAGTTATCCATTCACATCTGTATTAGCACACACTACTGTTGAAAAGTTTTGGATCAGTAAGATTTTTTCATAGTTTTGAAAAAAGTCTCTTGTGCTTAACAAAGCTGCATTTATTTGATCAGAAATAAACAGTAAAAATTGTGAAATGTTATTACAATTTAAAATAACTGTTTTCTATTTTAATATATTTAAAAATGTAATTTATTCCTGTGATGGCAAAGCTGATTTTTCAGCAGCCATTACTCCAGTCTTTAGTGTCACATGATCCTTCAGAAATCATTCTAATATGCTCATTTAGTGGAAATTTATTCTTTCATGAATAGAAAGTTCAAAATAACAGCATATATTTAAATCTTCTGTAACATTATAGTTGTCTTTACTGTCATGTTTGATCAATTTAATGCATCCTTGCTAAATAAAAGTTTTAATTTCTTTTATTTATTTATTTATGACCCCACACTTTGTGTTTGCATTTACAAAGCTCAACATGTGTCATAAGTCCAGTTTTTCAATGATAGCCAATTTCCAAAAATAAAATATGGTTCTTATGCTCTTCAAAACTTGATATTAACTGGATCACACCGACAAATACAGCTGTATATAAAGAAAAAGTTCCTGGGGATGTTACAAATATGAGCCGAATATATCAAATATGAGACTGTTTAGCATTCTACTGCAAAACTTCAAGAAGCACAGGAACATTAATTACTGTGACTGACTGACTGACTGAATTACTGACAGATCTTTCAATTAACTGATTAGCTGATACATGAATTAATGCAGATTAATGATTTTCTGATGTGGATTTACGGTATACTGATCAAGCTGTCTGAACAAAGTAACAGCACAGCATAATAAAAGACAGGTTGACTGATGGACAGATGGATGTATGGTTGACTGACCTGTGGTTTAAGCAGGGGTAGGCGGATGTGAGTGAGAAGAGCAGGAAGCTGTGATTGACGAGAGGAAGCATCATGGCGGACCCAGCTAAGCAGGGCTGTTACCACGGATTCCTCTTCTGGAACGTTCATGTCATCAGAAGCTAAAAGCTTCTCCACCTCACATGCAGGCAAGAGCAGAAACTCCTGATGCCTCATGACCTCCATGAAGTGCTCCTACGGAGAGAGAGAGAGAGATTATCTGGATTGGTTGATGGATTTGAGGATGTGGTTGTCAGAGCATAGACCATCAGAGTATGTGTCTGTATGACTAATGGCCTTTCAGCATAGCAACATACAAAACACAGTGAGTGTGCACTCCTCTAAGTCGATGTGACAGACGGCATCTACCAAGTAAAGAAATGAACATACAGATATAAGGGGTGGATCAGTGGCATGTTATGTTTAGATCAGGTTTGGGCTTGTAGATGTTTAGCCACAGCGACACAGTTTATGGCAGTGCAACCTTGTACAATAACACAATTATCATAATACTGGACATTGTTGAACAACACTGTGGAACAACAGCATATTATAACGGCATGATACAGGCTACATAATGTGTAGTAATTATGATTAAATATAACTAAGTAAGTAACAATTTCTATATTAAATACACAAACATCCTATAGTTCAAAAGTTTTTTTTTTTTGTAAAAGATATGAATATTTTGTATGTCTTTAAGAACTGTATGGTTGGCCTGTCAGGTGATTAGTCACCTGACAGGAAGCAGGAACCCCATAAAAAGAGCAGCATGGCAAACATACCGGGAGGCCATTCACAGCTTCCACTCACACCCGGACTGTGGAGTTTCTATTTCATTGGACTTACCTTTCCGGATCACTTGCAGCAACTTGGATTGTATATACACATGTGGACACTCACACTGGGACTCAACAACTGGACTGTTTTTAGGGTATGGACAAAATAACTGTATTCTAACAATATATCTCAACAAGACCAGATGAAACTTCTAAATTATCTAAGCTAACAGAGTGTGTTAAAAATGTAAAAGATTGGATGACCAATAATTTTCTTTTATTAAATTCGGATAAGACAGAGATATTACTTATTGGACCAAAAGACTGTAACGCTCAGCCCAGCGGGCTGGGGTTACTAAAATTGAAATGGGGTCTGACTTTTCTGTGTGAGAGTTAAAACGTGTTAAACGAATGACAAACTAGAAATACGGTTAATAAGAATGGTGTATTTACAGGTTCACATTAAAAGACTTTAAAACAACACTATAAAACCAGGTAAACTCATTCTGTTGTTAACCGTATTTCTAGTCTGTCATTCTTTTAACACGTTTTAACTCTCACACAGAAAAGTCAGACCCCATTTCAATTTTAGTAACCCCAGCCCGCTGGGCTGAGCATTACGTCCAGTAAGCACCACAACTGTTTTCAACATTTATAACAATAAATCAGCATATTAGAATGATTTCTGAAGAAGCATGTGACACTGAAGACTGGACTAATGGTTGCTGAAAATTCAGCTTTGCATCACAGGAAATAATTGCATTTTAAAACAAATTAAAACAGAGAAAAGACTCCTTTCAAATTTTCAAAAACATTAAAGGGTTAGGTTTTTTCTAGGCTAGATTGTGTTTATGGGGTGCAGTCTAACATGTGATAATGCTTAGTTTTTTAAAAAACGCATTATTTTTCACATAATTTACCTTTATTCCACACCACTCTGTCCCTTCTCTAAGAAATGGCTGATCATTTCCTGCTTTTGTGAAGCCCCGCCCTCAGTGCTTAATTTGTAAATGAATAATTGCCGGATCCAAAACCGTAATTAAAAGGCGCTGTGACCGACACTGAAAATGCAATTTAAGTTTTGCCGGAACATTTAATTACATCACTAAACGGTGATGCCACAATTATATAGAGAGCATCGTTCACAAGTTTCTACATTAACCTAACTAGGGCACAGCTTCCAGCTCTGGGTCAAAAATGGGTTGCCAGGATGATTTTAGGAAAATGTATATCTAAGATACATTAAAAATAACAAAATTTGTTTTCATAAAAATAAAATTCAATCATAGTATAGGTATAAATATGCAAAAAATATCTGACTTAAATAAATAACAGTTATAATTAAACGTGCATCCTTGCTTTATTTTACAAAATCACAAATGTTCTGTTGTTATTTTGAGTGTGCAAAAATAAAAGTAAACACTTTGTGCAGAAAAGAGTATGTCTTACTCTTATCGGTATGACCAAAAATGATGTAGCCTATTTTATGTTTCAGTTGTTCGATCGCGCCGGCGCCTTGCGCGCTCACACACACACACACACACACACCACATTCGCAACTCAAACATCATAGTCTGTTCATTATCAAAATAAAATACAGTCAACCAAAAAAAAGGTTACACTGGTCAATTTACACGCACACACACACGCACACACACACACACACACACCACATATTCGCAACTCAAACATCGCAGTCTGTTCATTATCAAAATAAAATAGTCAACCAAAAAAAAAAAGGTTACACTGGTCAATTTAAATAGTCCGTGGTATAACTGGTCCACTTTGTATGCCAAGCACATTTTTGCTCATGTGAAGATTATATTTCTGTCGATATACGAACACGCGTGAAGTACAAAGCCTCTACATTATAAATAATAGTTTCATTCAAATACATCGCGAATATAGAAACATTAAGATTTGTGCCAAATGAGAGGTACGTGAGCCCAATTAATGCTGGTACTTTCAGTTTCACTTTGTTTTGGTTTATATATTTTTATTTCATTCTTGTTCTGTTCTGAATAGCGTTACATTTATATGATTTGTTTTGGAGTGAGCTATACTAACGTATGTAACTATGTTTATAGTGTTTATAATGTTTATACATTATAATAGTTCAGTTTATTTGATATTATTTCTGGTATTATTACACTCTCTCCAAACGTTCTGCTGCTCACAAAACATCAGTGAGAGCGAGTTTGAAGAAAGCTGACTGGTCACGGTCAAAAATATGACCAATGCATAACCTCCAAATATGTGCTCGCTCTCATATGCACGCACGCACTGTCACTATCTAATGGCGGATCCTTAAAAACAATTACCGGAACGAAAAATTCAAAATCGGACATTTTCCGGAACAGGATCCGGTTCAAATTAAGCACTGCCCACCCTCAGAAATAGGCGATGGGCTCCGATTGGTTAGCTGTTTAATGCTTTTCATAGCTATGTGAAAATAAGTGTATAATTGTAACAGTTCATTGTTGGAGCTGAGCTGAATGAGAAAGAGAGAGAGAGAGAGAGATGCAGAGCAGGGGGACGCGAGGAACAGTATTGAGAACCGCTGCTTTAGAACATTGATTTTGAAACTTGTGAATCCAGTAGAATCATTAGAAGACAGAATCGCGATTCATATATGAATGGATTTTTACATGCACCTCTAGTTTTCTCTTCCTCTTCTCTAAAGCAGCGCAGCATGGCCTCGCCCCCTTTGCTGCCTTTCCCCGAGGGCGGGGTTTATCTGGGTTTGTGACGTCACGAACCTGGGAAGTAACTTGTTGTAGTCCCTACCAGCCGTTTTTGTAGGCATTAAACCACCAGAATTTTAAAAGACGATATCTCTGTTTGCATTGAACTTTCAGCTTCGTAACTTTGCAGATATTGTTTATGCTCAAACAGCAACATTACACACTAACTAACGTTAAAAAAGTGAAATCGCAATCAACCACCCCTTAAAAAAAACTTCCCAATCCCAAACTTTGAAGAGAAGTTACATACTCAACACACACAAATACATACATACATATATATTGCATTTATAATCATATCACATTTAACCCAAGCTATTTATAAAATTTTTATTGATTTTAGCAACTTAATAGGAGACAATAACAATTATCCAACATAGACATACCACACTCACACAGCATAGACTAGTAATTTTTGTTTAGGACCCAGATTTCTGAAATGTATTCTCCTCCCTGATATTAATATTTATTTTGCTATATTAACTATGCATGATTATACTGTCATTCACGTTTTAGAATTTGTATTTTGCATTTTTTTTCCCTGCTTTCTCTGCAGATTTGCTACCTAACGTGTCCATACATATCAGAAAGAGAGCAGTAATACAAATTTACAATGGAACTGGACATCATTGCATTGTAGGGGGAAGGGAGGGATGAAATAAAAACAAGGGAAGGAAAGTCAGATAGGAAACAGAGGCACTGATGGAAAATGGAATACAAGATTTTAGTGCAGTCTCCATGACAACCCCCCTGTTGTGAACTGTGGGCGGGCTATTATGGGTTATATTTTCTTGAATGAGTTTCCCTCAGGAGCAGTGGAACATCAAACGCTGAGCGGAAAATTTGTGAAGAGGAACAGTAGCATGTCCAATTAAACACACTCGCCTTGTTCATGGAACTTTTTCAGCACCAGTGCTTCAACGGCTGTTAAAACGGGCTCAATTACCCACTCATAAAGCCACAGACACAGGCACAGACAGCCAGATGGACACAGACACCTATATATGAATACAAACACACACACACTCACTGAGGTAGCCGCCCACACTGAAGGACGAACAAAAAAAAGCAGCATGTCTGTAAGTTTATGCAATAATGTCCTCTAATTCTCTTCCAAGTTTTTGACACGGTGAACTGCAGATGATAAATCCCTCAGTGTGCGCTTGGTTGGGAGGAGGACAAACAAAGAAGAATGAAGGAAAAGTGATAAAAGAAGAAAAATGAGGCAGAGAGAGAGGGGTGCTTACTGAAGATAAAAAAACAAAGAGGTTTAGTATTCACTTTCCTGGAGTAGAAACTCCTTGTGACTTTGCAAGCATATCATTTGTTCTAATTAAGTCGGTTTGTAACTATTCTGAATGTGTGTGTTTGCTCACCATGGTGTAGTTGTGTGCCACCTTATGGAGGTCCAGGCAACCCTGAGCATCGGCAAAAGATCGAATGCCCAGACAATTGGAGGGATGGAGTTGTTTCATTAGATAACTGCAGCAGGCCTGAACCACCGCAGACAGCTGCAGAAGACAGGCAGCCGACAACAAACTCTCTATTGTGTCTTCTCTCAACTCCAAACGCCCTGTAGAAAGACAGACAGATTTTCCATGTGTAATTGCTGTTAATGACTGTGTATTTATTTAGAACCGGTTTAAGGTTTGGGGTCAGCAAGATTTATTTATTTTTTTAATTCAAGAACAATGCATTAATTTGATCAAAATTGACAGTAAAAACGTACAAAAGATTTCTATTTCAAATAAACGCTGTGTTTTTAGCTTTCTATATACCAAAGAATCTTGAAAAAAAATCTATTATGGTTTCCACAGAAATATTAAGCACCACAACTGTTTTTAACGGTCCCATATTGTACACCTTTCTGGAGTTTTATTTGAGGTTTTTATGTCCTTAAGAATATATATTTCCGGTATAAGTACCAAAAACTATCTCAATATTGTGCATTGTTTCTATGATCGGGTGCTTGATGTAAAGACATTTTAATGGGTACTCTTTTTTTTTAGCACCTGATTACAATTTCTACAAAATCACATTATGATTTATATCGTTCGCACAAAATACAGCTACCCGGTTAGCCTGCTGTCTTATACACCAAAGTTGCACATACCCTGTTTATTCAGCCTGGTCTCATGTTTATATGTAGGTATTATTAATATGTAACATTTACAAGCACAAAACGTAAGTTACACTTTTGTACGTTTTTATTCATGCTAAAACGTACAATTTAGACGTATTTCAACATTTAAAACGTACAAATCGCTACGTACTTTTAGCTAAAAAACGTAAAAATATTTACGTATCTTTTATATCATTAAGATATTCGTATCAATGCATTTTTTTATCATTTTATCAATAAGCGATTTAGATTTTTAGACCCCTTAACCTACCCCAAACCTAAACCTACCCATTTTCTAGCGAATATGCATTTTTATCATTTTATTAATATGCAATTTAGATTTTTAGACCCCTTAACCTACCCCCAAACCTTAACCTACCAATTTTATAGCGAATATGAAAGGATAAAACGCAAATGACCGAAATACGCAGGAAAATAACCATTTTAGTAATAATATAGCATTAAAATATTTGTATAGTCGCTAATTCCACTCCTACCTATAAACCTAAACATTTCTGTACAGTATAAGAAAAACACGACAGACAGATAAATGCAATTACAACCATTTATTTATTGCAAAAAATGTCAAAAGCAGTACTAAAAGTAATCCAAATGACGATTTGTTGCACCCGCAGTCTTCTCTGGCGGAATACAGTAGGTTTGTGTGATCCAGAGCAGAATTTATGTTGTTAATCGCTGAAAATATTATCCAGATAATTTTCCCGATCCACTCCGCGAACTCGTGAAGTCACGCGCGCATCATTCAAACACACCTCACCAGAAACACGGCATGTCGCAATCTGTGACGAATGCAGGCAAGAGCCAATGAGCGTTCGATTATCCTGCCGTAAAACCTGTCGTTTGAAGCGGCAACATTTGAATTTGTAAAGAGCGCGTCAGTCAGCGCAGACGTGCAATCTGTGACGAATGCAGGCGAGAGCCAATGAGCGTTCGATTATCCTGCCGTAAAACCTGTCGTTTGAAGCGGCAACATTTTAATTTGTAAAGAGCGCATCAGTCAGACTCAGCGCGGACTTTGCTGCTTACGGACATTGGACTCGCTGCTCGGGATGGAGAAGCAGATAGCAGAAAAAAGGCTTGGATTTGGGTCTGTTCCTCGCAGTCCTATGGATTCGGGTCTGTTCCTCGCAGTCCTATGGATTCGGAAGATTTGGATTACAGCGCACTAATAAAACTGTTTCATTTCGTAATTATGTTGCGTTTTTGGTGTATTTTATAGTTCTATTGTCAGTCACAGCATGTCGGAGAAAACGCCTTTTGTGGCCCATGACAATCAAAGTAAGCATTACTTAATAAGTAAAGGTTAAACGATTGCAGAAATGTTATTTATTTTAAGGTTTAAAGTGAAGTC
>NW_015536800.1:2228283-2248058 GCF_001515605.1 Sinocyclocheilus anshuiensis | reverse complement strand
CGGGTAGCTGTATTTTGTGCGACCGATATAAATCATAATGTGATTTTGTAGAAATTGTAATCAGGTGCTAAAAAAAGAGAACCAATTAAAATGTCTTTACATCAAGGACCCGTTCATAGAAACAATGCACAGTACAAGCGCAGCATTGAGCTTCTTGAGTCTGTTCAGTGAAGAGCGTTTTGATTGGTGGATTAAAAGCTCACCGCGATTGGCTGAACAGAACATCCTCCAAAAAAAGATATTTATGAATCTTAACCTGGCAGGAAGGTCTCAAAAATACCACACACAAATTCAAAGCAGTCCACGCATGTGTGATGATTTGCAAATGAAGATTCAACGATCCATAAATACATGTAACATCATTCATAAATGTGTGATGGAAATTAACTCAAGAACTTCATATATACATATTTGTGTAAACATTTTAAATTTATTCAGGTAAGATGCTTTTGTGTGAGCATTTGGGGAAATATTTATGCTCGCTGTGTGTGTTTGAAATCTCCCTTAGCTGGTGATAGCTGTTTTTAATGCCTGATCAAAAGTTATTGCGAATGTGATAGCCTACTACTACTAACAACAACACATTACATAATTGTTATTAAATGAAATTTCTGGACATTTATAGTTAAATAGCCCCTAGACCTCAGTAATCGTGAAAAAAGCCAGGAAAATTTCAGTTTTGACAATATGGGACCTTAAATGTTAATTGTAAAAAATGGTTATTGAGCACCAAATCAGCATATTCCAATGATTTCTTTAGGATCATGTGACTCTGAAGACCAAAGTAATTGCTGCTGAAAATTCAGCTTTAACATCTCAAGAATAAATTACATTTTAAAATATTACTACAAATTAAAATAACTGTTTTCTATTTTAATATATGTCACAATATTACTGTTTTAATTGCAATTTTTGTCAAATAAACGCAGCCCTGTAGTTCATAAGAGACTTCCTATAACATAAAATCTTACAGACCCCAATCTTTTAAATGGTAGCTTTAGATACATATTAGATATCAGCTTAAAATTAATATTTAATTGCACATGGTAATTTCCCAAGGTTACATTAAAATTACATTTGTTGTCATCTAGCACTCAAATGAAAATGAATCTTTCGACCTAAAATTGATATTTAAATACAATAAATCATTAATATTTTATCAACACTAAATGTAATCTTTAAAAGATTAGCTACAATATTTAAAATTAATATTGGTTTTCCATTCTTTCAATTATAACGTTGTAATTGCTAGCTTTTAAAGGAATTTTATTTTTAGTGCACGTTCTTTTTTTTTCTTTCTTTTTTTTGCACAGAATAGAATTATCAGCCATAATATCAGAATAATTTTCGGCTTTTTGGTATTAGTATAGTAGTAGTATAATATGTTAGTATATGTGTGCATGTGTATATCTAACCAAACATTCTTCCAGATAAACACACACCTGTGTAAGCATACTGTACCAAGACCCATAATGCATCTGGATCCACACCCTCCATTTTGATCTCTTCTTGTTTTGCCTCTCGGACATCACTGGTGAACATGGCCGCAAAGTAATCGGACACGGAGGAAAGAACCAGTCTGAGATAGCAAGAGAGAGAGAAACTATGATATGATATCTCACTGAGTGCCCACATGCTTTTACATGCTCTCATTTTTCACGCATACTGTACGTCTTCTGGATCACTGAATAGACACTTTTGTGTGCTGCAGGTAAAGCATGATAAAAAGTTGGAAAAGAAAACAGACAGACTACAGAAACAGAGACTGATCGAGTGGGAGAGACAGTAAGAGACAGGATTTGAGGATCTGTTAACTGAAGCATGGTAAAATTAGGATTTCCTATTCAAATCCAGCTCTGCAGACAAAGATATTCACATACACACACACACACTTAGTCAAAGCTTGCGGCTTTAAATCTATTAGACTCATAGCCAAAATGCTAATTACTATATCAAAGAGCTGAGTGTGTATGTGTGTGTGTGTGTGTGTGCGTGCGTGCGTGTGTGTGTGTGTGCGCGCTTGTATTACTGCTTGAAAGGAAAGGCAAACTCTGTGAGGTCTGTTTTTGTTTGCTTTACGTATTAAGTTACTGAGCAATTTTGTTGTTCTGCTTAAGTGTATGCTGGTTGTTTTAAATAAGATTAATAAAAAATGTGTTAAGTCATTTACGTTAATCAAATCGGATTACCAACTGACAGCCAGTAAACCTTATAAACTCGACATCAACATTCAACTAGAAATGAACAAAGGGCTTTGTATATCATAGCTGTCTGAGATGGCGAATGGGAAAATGGTTTGTGTAACATTAGCAACACATAATTAGCTGCTTGATAATGTAGTCAAGCCAAAGGCTAATGATATCAATTACCATTACGTGTCTAAAGTTGTGCATTACCATTCTGATACACTGACTTGTAGATAACCCTGCATAATTTGCTCTTCCCTTCGTTCGGAATCAGTTTCAAACACATGGCTGAACTATTGCCACTTGCCATTGTATAGAGTTTACTACATCAGTTAGCCGAGGTAAAGTGAAGCATGTGGTTTGAGCTGGTGTGATTATGTGGAGGTGGGGGTTAATTTGCATGTTCGTGATTAACTAAATGATGTACAGGTGAAGAGCAGGGTCAGAAATAAACTTTTCCATTAAGGGGCAATATTTTTCCCCTGGAACTGTTTTCCAAGGGCATTTTTTTTTTTTACCTTTGCAAGGTTTTTTTTTAAAGGATTAGCTCATTCAAGAATTAAAATTTCCTGATAATTTACTCACCCCCATGTCATCCAAGAACTTCATGTCTTTCTTTCTTCAGTCGAAAAGTAATTAAGGCTTTTGAGGAAAACATTCCAGGATTTTTCTCCATATAGTGGACTTCAATGGGGATCAATGGGTTGAAGGTCCAAATTTCAATGCAGCTTCAAAGGGCTCTACGCAATCCCAGCCGATGAATAAGGGTCTTATCTAGCAAAACGATTGGTCATTAGTCAAAAAAAATAAAAATGTAAATACTTTTTAACCACAAATGCTCGTCTTGCACTAGCTTGACCTCACGCATTACTTAATCATGATAGAAAGGTCACGCGTGACATCGGCGGAAGTACCGATCCAGTGTTTACAAAGCGAACGTGCAAAGAAAATCAAATGCCCCTTTACAAGAAAAGCTAAAACAACAATGTTGGATGATTTTGAAGTTGGAGGAGAAAATGAGATGAGTTTTTCACCCGACCCTACCTTTTTGAACCGAAATACAGACGAAGAACTAACCACTCGTGACCTTTCCAACATGATTACGTAACACATGAAGTTGCGCATGCGCATGCGCATCAAAGAGCTAGTGCAAGATGAGAATTTGTGGTTAAAAAGTATATCAATTTTTATTTTTTGATCATTTCACTAGATAAGACCCTTATTCCTCGGCTGGTATCGTGTAGTGCCTTTTGAAGCTGAATTGAACCCGCAATTATAACCTTCAACCAGTTGGCTCCCACTGAAGTCCACTATATGTACAAAAATCTCAATTTCTTTTCGACTGTAGAAAGAAAGACATGAACATCTTGGATGACATGAGGGTGAGTAAATTATCAGGATATTTTTACTCTGGAAGCGAACTAATCCTTTAATGTCAAATACATTTAACCAGTTACTTGAATCAATCACAATACACTGTTACTAATAAAAAAAATGTAACATCAAAAGCCATCTTTACACTGCAAAGGTTATACAGAAGCTACATACTGTTTAATGCTGCTCATGTACATGTATTTACACAAAAATTGTAATGTAATAATGTAAATAGCCTATACATTTATTTAAAAAAAAAAAAAAAAAAAGAGGGTGAAGCTGCAAAGTCATGACAAAATCATTATTGTTGATTATTGCTCTTGAGTATTGTAATAATGATTAGAATTGATGATTAACAGAAAGTCTTTTGTGAGGAAACGAATGTCATATTCTGGCTACAGACTAAAGAACTGTTTATGAATTTGTTTAGTGCTTTTGATGGGTTAGAAAACCGAGACTTCACATTGGGTATTTCTGTAGTATGAAAAACAAAATGGCTATACTGTAAATGTAATGCTGCACTTAATGCTTTTCAAACGTTTTTCATGCATTTCACTTTCATCATGACAGCCGTAATAGATATAGAGTAATTGTGCGGGGGAAGTTTTTGCCCCTTTTTGTTCCATTTTGGTGGTATTTTTGAGTATTAGATCAGGGGAGTTTAAAATCTTATTGTTAACTGGTTACCAGCACTTAAAAATAGTGTTTTCACTTTGGAACAGCTGAAAGAGATTTTGTTCCTGATTTCTGATTTAAAAAAAAAAATATTTCTCAAAAATTAGATTGTGTGAATTTATATGAATTTAATATGAATCTGCCAAAACATAAAATGATTACGAATTGCCTTGAGATGTGTTGCTTTGCCACCTCCCACTTCAAAACTCGCTCTGGCACCACTAGAAGCAGGTGCATTCAAACATAGATATATGGAAACATCTGAAGCTGGTAATGGTGAATACTCATGCAAGAATATGATGAAAGAGAAGTAATGAGGGGAAAGAAGAAAAGAGAAAGAAAGGGATCACAAATGAGGCATCAGCAGAGAGGCGGCGAGTGAAAGTACATTAGAAACTGTGAGATTCATTTAGCAGCATGAGTAACACTCAGCATTTGTCCTCTGCCACTCTCCTTCACTCTCTCTTTCTGCACTTTCATCACTGAGCAGATTGCTTTTAAACCTTTCACTTTACACGCAAGCAAAATAATCTAGCAGTTTTCTGTTTTTACTCATATTAGAGTGTCACTGAATAACTGATTCAGCTTTCTTGTAAGCTCTTTCTCATGGCAGCCTGAAAGTCTGTGCTAAAGCAAGATTTTAGGGATGTTAGGTTGCAGATGGTGCTCTAGATAGAAAAAGGACAATGGCTATTCACTATAAAGTGTATGTGTGTGCATTTGTGCATCATTATAAATGAAACAGCAGCAAAACCCTCCAGCTGCCTGAGGCAGCCCTGCAATCAGCAGAACTATGCCATCAACAAACACGTGGAAACAACATAAAGAGAAGGGTAAATTAATGACGGAGAGGAGAGAATGAGCAGATCACAGAAGAATAGAGGGATGGAATGCCAAGGTGCTGCTATACAATGGTGATTTTTCAATTAGAGAAATGTTTCAGCCCCCTATATATGGTTTTGAAGTATAGTGCTTGTTAACACTTGCAGTTAATATATTTTCAGTGCTATTAAACTTTTATTCAATTTGACAACATAAACGCTACATTCTATTCCATGTGTAGAATGGGGGGTTGTTGTAATTATTTCTTTGTATATCTCCCAATGCAGCAGAAACTGTTTGAAGAGAAGTGTGGAAGATAAGAACAGAAGTGTAATTTATTGTAAGATTTTGATGATGATCATTATTTGAGAGTAAGTTTATTGGGTGTCATTACCCAAACCAGTGAGTTTTTAATATTTTAATTCAACATGGAAACAAAAAAAAAGCACCCTATCCCAGCTTGCAAAAAGTATCAACACTAAATGGCTGATAAAGGTCATGAAACTGAAATAAATTGTGATATTTTTCCAAACTGGGATAGTGTGTGAGATTTTTTTGTGCATTTGTGTATGAAGGACTGAATTTTGATTTAGTTCATACACTGGAATCCCATACTAAAAAACAAAAAAAACAAAGAAACTCAATGAGCTAGATTTAGACCTCAAGAGACTAAGCTGGGAAAATGTTTCGAAAAATGCAAAAACAGCATGAGTGGAAAGCTGAGGAATGGTGGGGGGGGGGCACAACAACTGTGTCTGATGCATTTTTTTGTTTCATTTTAATAACCATTAACAGTATAAAATATTCTCATATGCAACAAAATACACAAATATTTTGTTATATAACTTTTCTAACCTATGTTATGCATATTCACAATACATTACACAATACACAAAGATCATTTTATATCTGTAATTGAATATACACATAAATGCAGAGTGATTTGCATTTGTACTCTGTCTCTGAACTGAAAATATATGCGAACATACTTTTGAGACTGTTATTCCACAACACTGATTCACAAATATAAGTAGCTTAATCATTTAACACACAGACACACAGTAAGAATGGATGCTGTTTGTGTCTGAGGTCACATCTCAAATTATCTCTCCATAAACCTAGAAACTCTCACATGAAAAATTGTTGTTGAACGGCTGTCAAGCCATCAGCATCACACAGGATTCTTGCTTGTCAAATGCCACGCCCATCATGAATAATATCAAAATCTGGTGTATGTATTCAGTGCAGTGCAAATCTAAAACATGCACGTCACAACTACACAACATTCGCTCATTATTAATTTCAAACTCAGAAGCTGAAAATAGTCTAAAATTAACCACTTTCCCTTTCAAACAACAGAAAAAGACACATTTTAATTTTTTTATTATATTTTGGTTTTCAATTTCAATTTAGGTGTAGTTATTTTAAATTGGGCCTAAATAAAGTATAAATTCGGTCGTTCTGTCTCTGTTCCGTCTCTATAACAGACACTACACTTTATCAAAAAACATATATAACATGACAGTTTCAAAAGTCCAAAGTTTTATTCTGCAAATTCAGAAACTGCAGTACATGCTGACAATTAACTGCTATAAATGTGCCACTTCTGCTACATTCAGCAGTAAACTGTAACTACTATCACTCATCTCCAGGGCATTTATGATTCAGCAACATGGACTGGATCTACTCAGATCTTGTCAGAGGCCCCACACTGAAGAAAAACCTGTCACTGGATTTACTTAAGTTTTAGGGTGTAGATTGAAGCTATTTGGTTCAGCTAAATGAGAATGTGATATCATTTGTATGATCTTTACAATGTTTCACAGAGAAGGCTCCACCATTATTTGCAGCACACTGGTTTTGTGTTTCTGCTTTAGGGTTAGGTTGTGATTTCAGTGAACCATATGTGTGTACTGTTTTTTTGTTACCTGTGTGCTGGTATTCTGCGGTCTCCGGCAAGGAGGACTACATCACAGAGTTTCCTGGTCCTCAGGTAGGCCTCCATGCGTCTGAAGGTGTGTTCAGCATGACTGTGTGCCTCGAAATGTTCATCTGACACACACGGCTCCATCGACGCACATGAGGACAAAGTCGCACTGCTGTTAGATGTCCTGAAAAACACACATGCACTGGGTTAGAAAATTCACATAGCAAATTTGAACCGCACTGTTTGATGAAAAATATGTGTTTATTATAGTCTTTGTATATGTTCTTTTTTTAAGTATTATTAATAATTTATTATTCATATTTTGTAAACACTGAATTAACCAAATTTCCAAAGAAATTTAATCAGACAAGATTTTGTCATTATTATTCTCAAGTGGTTGCAGGATGATATAGAAGTATTTAAATGAGTGCTGTCAAGTGATTAATCGCAATTAATCGCATCCAAAATAAACGTTTTTTGAATCCTGCATGTTCCGCTTGCCTCGGTATATATGAATGGCAGAGACGTGGTTTTGTTTACATCACAGAACAGCAGCAGGAGTCTGATTTAATTTATCAAGTGAGGAGAGCTGACTGACAAGAGTGAGTTGAGAAAGACAAGACGATGGCAGAAGAAACGAAACGCAAAAGCACTTGTTTGGCAATATTTTGGATTTTGAAAAGCCTGCTGACTTTTGTCGTTATCTAAGGGGATTTTGGAAGATTTTTTTAAAAACATTTGTTTCTTATTTATTTGGTTCCACAGTGTTTGCTGCTTTTTACTTTATTTAAACTTTGTGTATTTTATAGTGCTGTCAAACGATTAATCGCATCCCAAATAAAAGTTTTTGTTTACATAATATATGAGTGTGTACTGTGTTTAATTATTATGTATATATAAATACACAAACATGCATGTATATATTTATGAAAAATATGTTAAGTTTATGTATTAAATATATTTATATATAATATAATAATATAAATATATAAATGTATATACATGTAAATATTTTCAAACTATATACTGTATGTGTGTGTATTTATATATACATAATAAATATACACAGTACACCTACATATATTACGTAAACAAAAAAAATTATTTTGGACGTGATTAATTGCAATTCATTGTTTGACAGCACTAATTTAAATTAATAAATTATTATTAATATATTAAAATAGTCTAAAAAAAACGAATAAAATCAAGATGTAAAGTGAAATAAAATATGTAAGATATTTATCTTTATATCCTTAACTTATTTTTTTTTTATAACATTTATCTTATAATTATTGTGTTTATATACACAAAAAGAAGAAAATACAGTTATTGAAACTTCAGAAATGACTAAATTAATTATGGTTAATTATTTTAATATATCAATACCAATTACAAGGAAATGACAAGTAACACATTGTATTAAACATGAAAATTTAATATTCTGTAGAAATGCAAAAAAGTAGCATGTTTTTCTTGTAAAACATACTCCAATAATCTTTGTTTTAGTGACAACTTTGAAAAATCTCTTTTTACAGTGTATATGGGGGTGGCTTCAAATATTGTATAAGATATTGGGGAGCTTTTGAGTTAAAAAGGTTAAAGTCCCGTTCACATCAAGAATGATAACTATAAAGATAACGATATTAGCGTCCACACCTGTGGACGATATTGTCTGTTTATTCTCAGCACATGCTCATCTGCCGCTTTAAATTCTCAAGGTCGTTATATCAGGATTGATTCTGATTGGGTGTCAATGTTTGTATCATTCATCAGCTGGAAAAAATCGTTCTGAAAGTGATTCCAACGATATAGCTTCTCTGTGTCTTTATCGTTATAGCTGTGCTGTGAACTCTGCTATTCTTTAATACTGAGAACGATTTTTAGAACTATATATTTATTGTTATCTTTAGTTATTGTTCTTGGCATGAACGGCGCTTAAGAGCCACTGCTTTACAGAAAGTTTTAGGGACCCCCAAGTCTGCAACTTTCTTATAGGCCTTGGATACTGACATTACTGGTACGTCAGTTCAAGCACTAACTTTATGCTTAATTGGACTAAAATATCAAAGACTAGAACAACAGAAACAAATTTCATTTCATGAAAAAAAAATCTAAAACATTTTAAACAGAGCCATAAGCTTTCCTTGCAAAATCAGGGCTACACACACTCAAAATTACGCACACATGCGCACGATCAATGGCTGGATAAATATAGAGGGCTTTAGAGAGCTGTAAGTAATTAGCTTTGATGATGAAGCTGGCCATGAAATACACAAAGCAATTTAGCTTGTTCCCAAACGGCTGTCATCTCTACTGCCTCTCACTCCCTCTCTCTCTCCCTTTATCACTCGCTTCCTGTCATTCTTGTCTCTCTCTTTCCACGTCTCTGCAGATTGCCTTGCAATCCCCATTTCCCATGTTCACACTTATTAGTGAACATATCTCTATTGTCACGGAAACGGGTGTGTGGAAGCAGGCAGGACGACGAGGACGACAAGGATTCCAATAATGACATTTATTGTAGACACAACAAGGCAGGTTCAGGTAGGTGAGACACACACTCGGGGTAACATTAACAATAACCGACACCAATGCTCAGACAGACAGGAACTAATATGGGGTGAATAATTAGAGGGAGACAGGTGAGCACAATGACGGTGATTAACTAATGATTAGACGGGCTAAACCAATACAAAGGGAAGAAACCACAACAAACAGTCCACAGGGGCGTTACATCTATAGTAGAAATTCTATCCACATTCAACACCGCTGAGCTTCTGATTCATCCAGGATCCTTGATAATTAATAGTTCTTGCTGTAATTAATCACAATAGCCTGCAAGTGAGCCTGCAGAGAAGGCGATAGGAAACTCTAACTGCTCAATCTTTTCAATGAATCACAATTTAACCGTCAAATACGCTCAAGCACTGCAATGCAAGACATTTTTAACTATGTCCGTTGTTGAGAACCAGAACTTCAGGTTTGTGAGACTGCTATATCAGCAAAATAATTTTAATTACCCACTGGCTGTTTATATAACAAGTGAAATACATATCCAAAACAGATCTTTGTTGTAATAAATGGTATTAGATTTTTTTTTAAAACATGCATATAAACAACAGAAAATAGCATTAGCAGGGCCTAAAACTGTCATTTTCCACACCTGCCAACTGCCAGTGACTTGAGGAAATTAATAATAACAACAATAATAATACCGGGGAAACTTTACTAAGTTGTTGACAGATTTATAAAACTCATTCTCATTAAAAAAAAAAAAAAAGAAGCATTTTTTACTACAAATAGGCCTATAATTACAATGTAGTGTTTGCAGTCTGATAATTGAGCTAAACCATATTGAATTTTTAGAAATATTTTAAAAAGATAGCTGCCAACTAGCAAGGAACACTGTTTCATGTTTTCGGCAACGCTGATTTTTTACTCACATTTGGCACTTGGCGAGAGTTTATTTTAGGCCCTGAATATTAGCTATTGTTTGGTATTGTTACTGCATGGCATTAAATAGGCCAAACTATTTTTATGTTTAGGAGAAAAACTATAATTTGGGTGGCATGTTAGAATTATAATTAACATTAGATTTTTTTTAAAGGCAGTAATCCTCAATCATTCAAAAAGGATGATTATCTTTAGAGCACAAATGTGAAGATGTTAACTGATATCGATATTAAAGGTAAAATATTGCTAAAGGAATCACACAAAGGCAGACCCATTTCTAAGGTCTTGAGTGGTCACACTATTGGCAAATATCGGTAAAGGGAAGAGCAGCATGTCGCCGTGATGGTCTCTGGGGTTTCAATGTGCTCAGCAGCAGGAGATAACAGCAGTCAAACTACAATCTTTTATAAGCCAAGATCTCTCAGCCTCACAGACCATGATCAAATGGAAAATCTATTTCATTCAAGCATTCAAAAAGGACTCCATTCACACACACAGCTTTCAATCACACCAATTGAAAAGAAGACAGATGGTGAGATGATGAGAGAGAGTGAGTATATTTGAGCTCTCAGCTCCAAATCTTTTAAAAGCAATTAAAGTCTTGCAGTCAGATGAGTGTAGAAACCTAGTCTATCAAGTACCCTAGGGAAAGATTGAGAGAGATGGGGAAAAAATTAATAGAGAAGAGTTTTCATGGAGATTTAATGGAAGAGATAGCTATGGAAGAGATATTTAGATAATAATTCTTAAATGTTGTCTCTTAAAATAGTTATTATAAAACAGATAGTTCCGGTCCTTGATTCTGATTGGTTGAGCCAAGTTCGAAGCTGTTGTAAATTACTCTACAAAGTACAAACATACACCTTTGTTTACATTTGTGTGTTGATTGGCAATCACTTTGTTGGAACCACAACCGTTTCTGAGGAACTACATTGTTTGGCGGAAGAATAATGTTTTTATTAATATCATTACACTTTATTTGCTCCGTTTTATTTTGTGAAACCTTACTACGTATATGGAATAACCGTTTTATAAAAGCAATAAGCCCCTCTACGCGTCGTGCCTAACAACGCCCCTTAGCTGTTATAAATTCACTGTAAACCACGGCTTCTTGGGGCTTATTGCTTTATCGTATGGTTTCAGAAAACCTGGAACATAACGCTCAAGTCGAATGGACCAGTTTTGTAGTGTTTTTTTTTTTTTGTCCATAATACGTTTTTTTGTCCATAATCACTTCTGTTGTATGGAAAAGAGTAGAACTGCAGTCAAGACCAGCGCATTCAAGTCTGCAGGTTAAATCTGAGACAAGAATCAGAAGAGCGTCGAGTCCAAGTCAAGACAAGTCACTATTAAGACGTAAATGTGTTAAGACATAAGTGTAAATACGCTTTCCAGTTAAATGAATGAAGCCAAGTTGCGCTTTAGTGTCACGCGAAATCTTCTCATTGCAAACACCGTGTGCTCTGGTCCAGAGACACAATAGTAGCCTATATAATGGTATAGTTTTTTTTTAATTTGTGTGGATGATTCTTGTTAAACAAGCAGATCAAAAAAAGATAAATTTACACAAACAATATGAACAAACTGATACACTAAAACAACATCCTGTTGTTCCAAACTCATTATTTTTAACTCATTTGTAGGATTTACAAAGTTTTATAGTTATTAGTTTAATTTAAAGCATGAAAACACAAAATAAAACTAGAAAAAGCGTTTCGTTTTAGTGTGTCAGTTCAGTTGGTCAGGTAAACAAGAGGATGGCAAAGTGTTCAAACTGACTGGTTTACATTAATTATCTCAACAAACTGATTCAAAAAAATAACATGCTATTGTTTACATCTTGACTTCAAATCTTGACTGAGTTTTCAACTCAGTCGTAGTGTTTAAATTTGAATGCTGTAACCCTAATTCTTGCTGTAATTTAGATGTATTTAGCGAGAAGACACGAAATAAAACTAGAAAATGCTAAATTCTACAAAAAGAAAAACAGCTGAAAAAGACATATAACAGCATTTCGTTTTAGTGAACTAGTTCGTTCATGTTTTCAGACCAACAATCTATCCATGATGTTGTAGTTCTCAAGACCGGTCTCAAATTCAAGTCAAGTCCATAACAAGACCAAGATCAACAGTGTCTTAGACTTGGTTTTGAGACCAATCTCAAGTACCACAACACTGAATGAGAGCCTTATTTAAAATCCCTCAGTTCGAGTTTCACAGAAGAAGGAAAGCCATGTGGGTTTTGGATGACTAGACTCATTCTTCCCACTGGTCCCTCTTTTGTGACTTTCTCAGTTGGTCGCAATTTTTTTTTTTGCTACAACATGGGATTAATCAATGCATGCTGACGAACTTTTATCATAGTTTCGTTATATGGTAACGAAAGTGTTCAACATTCAACCCGTTATTATTTGTGATTTGAATTTTGTGAATGGGAATTCCTCTTTTGCTGTGTTATAAGCCGCGTGCCTATAGCCTATAAACCAGGCTCTACACCTGAAGCGCTCGCACTGAAAGCACCTCTCTTCATGTGATTAGTGAAATCTGTCTCCTGCTACACTCACATGGTCCCACCCTTTTAACTCGCACCTTCTCAAAAAATTGTCGCAGTTAACTGTTCTTTAATACAGGGAGTTTGAAAGCAAGAGAAGCAGACAGTAGGAAGAGTGAAATGCAGAGACGAACTGCAGAGATTCCCTCTCTTAAGCGCTTTAGTAAGTTATGGGTAGCAGGTTTTCAGCCTCTGGCTCTTCTCAATGCCAAAATTATTTAGTCTCATATGAAAACAGACTACAGGCAACATAAAACACATACACACACACACACACACACTTCTATCTCAAACACAGCAAACACACAGGCAAATTCACAATCCTCCAAACACGACCTAATAAAGTAAACATCACACAAACCCCTGCACGAGCGCAACACACAGAAGAGAGGCAGCAAGTTATCTCAAAAAGCCAGATAAACACCTGCCAGTTCCTGAACATCCCCAGTGGGCACTCGTCCATTCATATTTGCACTCTTTTTCGTACTCCCTCAGTTTCCTTTTCATAGAATAACCTCCTTATTTCCTGTCTTCCTCTTTCTCTGTTCTTTCTGTCAAATGTTGGGGAGCAACAGTAACTAAAAGTAGTGACGCTACTCTAGCCAATTTCTACAGTATCCAATGATTTTTTAGTACCAGGCCAACAGATACAGGACCATTGTAAAACGTTAAAGCTCAACACTGTTTTAAATCACATTGTTTTCACATGCAGTACTGTAAGGCAATAATTAAACATGCTCTTCTAACCTCTACTCCCTCTCATATAGCATTGGATTGGTTCATTAGTGAATCGATTAGCATGGATGATTCATATTAATCATGCAGTTTGAAAAATAAAAAGTTAACTGTGATTTACGTGAATGGATTCAGTAAAACAACATCTGAGCTGTAGAATTGTGGTGCTTTTTATATTTTTATTAGCTGTATTTAGCAAGAGAACATGATAATACTGAATTTAGCACAAGTGAGTGAAAAACAACATTTTGTTTGGAACGGTAAATCAAGGGATTCACAGAGAGCTAAAACAGAATTGACTGAATGAACCAATTCACTAAAACAACATGCTTTTGTTTTCAACTCAGTTGTAGGATTTTGCATGTTTTATCATTTTATTAGTTGTATTTAGCAAAAAAACTCTACAATAAACTAGAAAATAAACTCCTCATTTGACTGAAAAACAGACAAACAGGCATTTCATTTCAGTGAATCGGAACAAACCAAGACAAAAATTCACTAAAATTTAACCACAAAGTTTAATGCTGTCATCCTAATTTTCTTCCTTACAACATAGCTTCAGAAAAATTATAATTTGTTATTTATTAATACTTTATACATGTATTTTGCATTTGATTAGTATGAAATATAGCTTCCTTAAAATATAATAATGCAAATTCACTGCAAGTTGAGTAGGGTTTATCTAGGAAAACTACAGTTTCAAAGTAGCTTCTCCAACACTGTTTCTGTCTTTCATTCTTTCCTTTCTGCACACTGCACACAATTTTCTACTTTTCAGAATTCCATCTTTCTCACCCTCCGGCTCTTTTCCTTAATCACTCCAGTATTTCAGTCTCTATGCCATTGTTAGTTCCATGTGCCTTTAAGCATAAGACTCTGTCTCTACATCTCCATCTCTTTCTCATTTTATGAGTATTCTGCTCTATTTTCGAAACCTCATGCTGTCAAAAGATCTGACATTCAGTCCTTCAAAATGAAAAGTTAATATATGCATATTCATGTCTCATCACTTCAGTTGAGGTTAAAGGAAAGAGAGGCGGTTTCCAGGCTATAATGAGCTCCACTGATATCTGCTGTCATTTCAGAATGGATTTGAGCTGGGATTACGACACCATTTGGAGATCTGGGTCAGATTTAAGCCTCTGTAGACCAATTCAGATGGGAATGAGGGAATATATCAGATGGAGAGGCAAAAAGAGGGATTTTACATTTTAGAAAAATCTGGTGAACATTATGTAAACGCATTTCAAACAGCATCTTACAAGACTCTGAGTCTTATTCTACAAATGGGTATACATAACCACAGATTCATATTGACAGCTTCATGCAGATGAGTAGACAACGCCAAAGAGGGAGAATAAAAAGGGTAAAGAAAGAGGAAAAGGAAAGAGAAGGAAGAGGAAAGGGGAAACGGTGTCATGTGTGCAATTAAAGTCAAGCTGTCCAAAATATCAGTTCCAATTCCCAACCAGCAAACTCAATTATGACATATACATGAAACAAGTTTTAACCTGTCTGATAGAGCTGGTATAAAAATAGCATTTATAAATCCATCGCCTTCTGCTCTTGTTGAGATGCCTTTATCCATAAACCCAAAAGCTCTTTTAGCTCTTGAGACTCGAGACAACACTGTTTTGCGGGTTCAAATTGAGGGAGGGTTAAGGGGCCCAGAACTCCCCATTTGAGTTAAAGAACTCTCTCATAAGAACAAATAAGAAAAAAAATCTGTTGAATGATTGCCATGTCATATTATAATTGTTTTCCATTATTACATTTTTCATCAGTGTACTGAAAGTTCTAGACACACCCAAGCGTGAAGCGTACCCAGCTCTTGGGTCAAACATAACAATCCATTGTTTGGGTAGTTTTTGCGTTACTCCGATCTAGTGCTGGGCGGTATACCGGTTCATACCGAATACCGGTTTTTATTTTTGTTATATGAATTTTGAAAATACCGCAATACCGGTATATGTCACTTAAACAACGTTCGGAACGCGACACTGTTTGAAAGGGGTGTTGCACTGTGGTGAGGGAACAGCTGTATGTGTTACTAAGCGTGAAAATTCCGAAACTGAAGCTGTAGAACTAATAGAACGTGATAACGCAGGAGAACTCATCCACAATATCCACAATGACCGCCACAAATATCCACCGCCCCCCTGCCATCAGCTCCCGTGTCTCACACACACGAGCGCGACTTTAGCACTAGATTTAGCAACTTTCACACCCTTTTAGAAAGGGGTCGTGTTTAGTCACTATTTAGTGTGGTATTTTTTGACAATATTCACTCATCGTGACAGTAAAATAGGGCATTCTAAGTCAATATACTGCAGTATTTCCTCTCTCAATCAGTAGAAAATATGGTTAACACCCGGTCATGCATGAAAAAAATACCGTCTTGTACCGTGAAACCGGTATCATTTTGAAAAATACCGTGATATAAATTTTTGGTCATACCGCCCAGCACTACTCCGATCCTATTTTTAGGTGATGTTAACAATAGTATTTGCGCAATTAGATTCAAGTTAAACTTCCCAAATATACTTAGAGCAAATTTATTTTTTATTTGCACAAAAAAAAAAAAATTTTTTATAATAATAAACAGTATACTGTCAGCAAACCTCCTGACACCACCCAAGCTGAATATATAAATATGTGGTGTGCACTTTTTTCTTAAAAACAAAATACATGCAACAAAATGTCAGCAATGAGAAAACAGCGGTTAAGAAAGCACCTGATCATAGTGATGTGGAAAACGCAAGTTTGTTCTTTGATTTCGCTCATACCGGGCCCTTTATACAATACTTCTATTCAAAACACTGATCAACACACATATAAAAGCACATCAAAATGGTAAACAGAAGTTCGCTGTTTTTTCTTGATGCGCAACCAAAGCTAAATGGTTCTCGTGGAAGCTCAAACATGCTTCCGTGATATGTGAGAACAAACCTCCCTGGTTCTTGTATGTCAAATTAATAAAAGCTTAAGTTTCATCTATTTATCTTTTGATCATGCTTAATTCAAGCGGATTACTTTTATGATGTCTTTAAGAACTTCTTGAAGCTTGAAAAATTGGTTGCATTGACTTTTAATGGATGTTCAAAAATGATGAAAGAACATTAAAAATGCCTTGATTTGTGTTCTGAAGAAGAATACAAGTCTTTTGGGTTTGGAACGACATAATAATGTTGTTAAATCATGTCAGAATTTTTATTTTTGAGTGAAGTATCTCTTTGAGGTTACAAATATTAGTTTTATTATCTAATATTAGGTAATGCATTTTTACATTTTTTACTTGATAAATATGCAAACATTTGTTTTCTACATGAATGTGTTCTCCTGCCCTGGCCTAACTCCCTCTGGACAAAAATAAATAATAAATAAATAAATAATAAATCTTTCTCTAAATCCAGACATAAAATGCAGAATTTAATGACACAAAATAAAGGATTCTCTACACTCTCCATTGTTACATAGAATAAAATGTGTGTATGTATGCGTGCCGACATAAATGGAAGTGTGAGCTGGAGGCAGAGAGGAGAGAGGGAGAGCCCTGGTTTGAATGCTCAACGGATATCAGATGCTTTGCCCCATTATCTCAACATCGTAATTGCAGTTTTCAGTCGGCTAGACGGTTCTCTTCATCTTCCTGTCTCTCTCTCCTTCCATCACTCTCTTGCTTTCTTGCAAGTCATAAACAGCCTCAGGGCCTGGAGGCTTATGGAGTCACACTTGAATCCTCAAATAGTCACTACCTATTTGTGCTTCAAATAACAAACCTTGTGTTTGAAATAACAAAGAGGTGGCAGTCAAAGGCAAATGCATATGTGGTTATTGAATGTTATGAACAATATAAGGAGGGGCCATTTTCACTAAAGTACTTTTGAAGGACAAAAAAAAAAGTGTACTGCATGTATCTGTAATCTAATCTTTTACAAGAAAATATTATTTCAGGTTTTTTTAATTGCATGTTTAAATCAAAGTGTTACTTGCCATTTCTTTGCAATTGCTTGTGAAATTGACATCCAGTTTCTGAGTGCAATTTTTTTTCTGTATAAGTGTGTGAAGAGACAGTTCTCACGGTTTTCAGATGCGTGCATGTGTGTTTGTGCAGTTGTCTCTTCCTGGTATGAACTGAAAGGAGCAGAAGCAATAGGTTCAATCTACCGTCTCCAAGGTGATGAGTCACTAAGTGCCTTTTAGATCTTCACCACACTGACAGACCCACATCCTTCGCTCTCTCAAAAAACCCTAGTAAACATACCCAGATTACCCACCCACATAGACTAGTACCAGAGTATGAAGTCTACAGCACAATCAAACAAGAAACACTGCCGCTGGCACATATTTACAGGCCATTACTAAGCGTCGGACACAAAATGAGTCGTCAAGCCCAAGAATGGGTATCAGATCAGGAAGCCAGACACGCTTGCACATACAGTACACAGTCTCTTTTCAATCACATAAAGCATGTACTGTAAAATTCTGCAATCCCATAAAGCATTGCAACACCTCACAAGTCTGTTTTCTCTTTTTATCTATCAAATTCTCGCATAAAAGACTCACAGCTGTTCATCTATGGCGTTATTTTACTGACAAATGTCGAGAGCGCATTATTGTAGCGCAAAAGCACATTAATACAATGCGCGAGCGCTAATCTCTCCGCTCGCGCGCGGATTTGCACAAAACCGGACGCGCGCGCTCAGATACACGCTGCTCTCGCCCAGAGAGAATGCACGCACTTAAAACGTGTCTCCACTCAAACTGTGTCCTGTGCACTCTCAAATCTCTCTGTGCTCATGCACTATAGATATTAATTCTTTTCGCACCTGAATTAAACGTTGTCAAAGGTTATCATTATGCACTTTTAAAAAGTAGTCTCAAAACAGATTTGTGCAGGGTCTTTCCTTGATTTTTTTATTGTTGTATTTTTTGTTTTAACAAACTGGTTATTGTGCAATGTTAATGAAATGTAGCCTTTAGAAATGGCTAGGAATTGGGTGCTTGGATGATTAGTACATATAACCTCTGTCCAACTGGTTGGTCTCTGAGCAATTTATCTAAAAACAACATATTATAGCCTATGGCCCTAAATACTTTATATAAAACATCAATGTTATGTCATAATATGTCAGACAGATACCTCAACTGAATTTAAAATCATTGCAATAAATTCTCAGTTGGTATGATGGCAATAATAAGTAACTCAAATCACTCCTCAAATCAACATCAAATGTAAAAATAGATGTAAATGATGCAAGATATAACAATAAATGTTCTAATAGCATTGCTGTTTGGCCATTCATTAGGAGTTTTTTTTTTTCTTTTAATCCAGTGTTTTCAGTTCAGATTTTTTTTTAATGAAAATCCACTTAATATTAGCTATACATTTTCCTTGCTTTACAAAAGCACAAGGTTTTGTTGATATTGTGAGCGCACACAAATACAAGCAGACCCTTTGCAGTTCCGAATGAGGCATACTCTTACCTTTATGAGCAAAAATGACGCGTATTTTTTAGTTTCCACTGTTATTAAAAAAAATGCAAGTGCTGGCGCTGGCGCCTTCGTGTCCTGCAGAGTGCGCTTTAGCTTCCACTCTTCACACAAACGATTGGATATGCACCTAAAAGCGCTCATTTATCTAGGTTAAATGTTTAAATGAATACTGTGAAATGCATGAAGTGTTTCATGTCTGTTTATTTTAGGCAAGTCGTGATGATTTGAGAAGGCTAAACTGATCAAACATAATGCTCAACTCGCTGTCTGCCTCTGGCCACTTGGTCGCTCCTTTAAAAAAACAAAAACTTGAATTTAACAAACATAAAATGTTCCAAACATATTTCTAAATTAACTTAAAGAAACAAAAAGAAATATGACCATTTTGCCATTAAAAACCAAAACTGAACTATTTTAATAGCTGTGTAATGGGGAAGAGAGAGAGAAAAAAGTCACGGTATCCAGCCGGACTCGGGCCGAGAATTCTCACAAGCTGTTAGACAAGGGCCGGGCCCATGCAGGGCTCTATTCGTTCCCTCGTTGCCCCCAAACTGCCC
>NW_015536800.1:2223377-2227286 GCF_001515605.1 Sinocyclocheilus anshuiensis | reverse complement strand
TTAACAGGTTTTTACTGTAGCATTTTTACAGTCTTTTACCGTTAAATTCACGGTCATTTTTTACAGTGTGGGGAAGAGAGAGAGAGAAGTCACGGTATCCAGTCGGACTCGGGCCGAGAATTCTCACAAGGGCCAAGGGCCGGGCCCGTGCAGGGCTCTATTCGTTCCCTCGTTGCCCCCAAACTGCCCGGGCCACCTGCATACTGCATACCCTGCATAACCAGACGCTACGCCACTGATCTTATTTGTTCTTATCTGTTCATAAAAGTTTTATGTTTAATATAAGCGACTTTGTCATTGTAGCATTGTTGATGTTGTGTGTTTTTCATTAAGAGTAATATTGAATCAACCTTAAGAAGTAATTTTGTTTCAAGAACAGGAAAGACCTAACATTAAAGATCACAATAAGCGCTACAGATGTGAGAATGCGAGATTTGTTGCTGCTGAGGTAGACGCTCTCGCTCTTTCTCTGCTGTCTGTAGAAATTGTTGTTAATTCTTCATTTGGGAACGGCTGAGATGTTACAGGTTATAATATAATCCAAAAATCATGGCGACAAATGATTTTTTAAGTCAGTTTAATACGTTTAATCAGTTGAAACGACGTTCACAGTCAATTTGATTCAACTTAACTCATATTTAACCGTTGCTTCTTGTCATTATAGGCTTAGGCTACTTTTTTCAATGAATTTTAATGAATATACTAATTAATAAAATGAATATTATTTATTTTGTATTACATATTGTTCATTCATTTATTTTTAACACCGCACCCCCAGCACCCCCATTTTTTCGTGGGCTACACTCCAGGGGGTGCTGCAGCACCCCCAGCACCCCTACTTCCCGCGGTAATTCGTTTTAAGTGCGTGCACTCTCTCCGGGCGAGAGCAGCGTGTATCTGAGCGCGCGCGTCCGGTTTTGTGCGAGAGCAAGGGAAATCCGCGCGCGAGCGGAGAGATTCGCGCTCGCGCATTGTATTAATGTGCTTTCGCGCTACAATAATGCGCTCTCGACATTTGTCAGTAAAATAACGCCATATTCATCACACTAAAGAT
Organism: Sinocyclocheilus anshuiensis; assembly: GCF_001515605.1. NCBI lineage: Eukaryota > Metazoa > Chordata > Actinopteri > Cypriniformes > Cyprinidae > Sinocyclocheilus > Sinocyclocheilus anshuiensis. The sequence continues at coordinate 2,226,232 of NW_015536800.1, read as the reverse complement.
CTGTGAAGGAAAATTGCGCAGTTTATGTACATATCACTTCCTCACTGAGGCAAAAGTGTTTAGTGGAAGTTACATCATAATCGCTCTACTACGTGTACAGCAAGTGAGCTAATGCATCAAAGGTAAGATAATGGCTTTTCATGTCGTAATGATGCAACAAAAGCAGCACGGTTTAAAATCTCTCCGGCACACTTTGACAGTTTACCAAAAATACCTAAATTTTGTCATTGTTTCTGAACTCTCATGTTGCTTTCTTTCTTCAGTGGAATACAAATGGAGAAATTCTGAACAATGTCTTTTTCAAAAAGAAAATTATGACTGATACAATGTGAAACCTTCAAAATGGCAAAACCATTATCAAATATCATGATGGTCCAATAAGTCATGTACAGTATTACATTCCAAGTCTTCCAGAGCCATACTGTGTGGAACTGACCCTGAAAATCTTGACATCTAGTCTTCCATGGAGCAATCATGATATTTGTATGGATGTCTGATTTGTAGACAAATGATGTTTCAGGCTGATCTTTTCAAGAATCAGTTGATCTAATCGCTGCATTTCCCAGAATCACTGTAAGCCTACTGGTGCCAATGGTTTCTATTATCTACTTATGCTTTTGGGAAGCGCAGCCTTGAATGATTCACTCATGAATCGAAGTCCGTTCAGTTCACTGACTCTGATGTTGGTCTCAGATGTTGATCTTAGCGAAGGTTAGCAGTAGATTATAACTTACATTTGCATTGTTCCTCACTTTTGTTTGGCTTCAGAAGACTTGGAATATAACATACAAGAGTTAAGACTTTTACAGTACTTTTGTATCCTTTTTGAGGTTTGACATCTTTGGTCACCACTTACGGTCATGAAAAAGATACATCAGGACAATCTTTTTTTTAAATCAGAGGTTCATCAGAGATTAACACCACACCCCAGGTATCAAAACAGCCAAACAATACGATATATGCGATAATCTATGAAATATATGATCAATTATGTCAATTCAACATCATAAACCAGAGGTGTGGTGCCATTTTTCCCATAACTGGCACCATTTCCTTTTTCACTATTTCAAATCATAATTTTAGCCATCACTAGCTGGTCACATTTTCCTGCAATGTGACAAGTACATTGTTTTAAGTACAAATATTTCATGTAATTTCTCAATTAATGAGATCATAAAACCTTCCTGTATCATTCTAAAAGAATTTTGTCACACTGCAGAACATACTGTATCAGCTTCCCAAAAACATTCATACCAACTGCCCAGATATTTTGTATTAAATTTATATTTTAGTGCACTGTATACGGAACATCATGACAATTTCTCCAACATCAAATATAACAGCACAATTGATGCAATACACAGACTGTAGGCTACTATACTATTTATTATAAAAAAATTCCACATTTTACACATTAATGTACTAACAGATAATTGTAATGCAATCCACATTAATGAAAGCAATAATTGCAAGCACACTGGTATCTATTAGGAATGTTTAAAAGTTTAAAATGTTCCTAATAAAAAGCGATATTTGTTTTTGTCATTCAGTTAACTATTTGACTATACCATATGCACTAGCCTATTTATCACACTGAGAGAGTGTGAGGAAACAAAAGGCAGGGCTCGTGGTAACAGTTTAATCTTAATAGAAAACAGCTGGCGATGCATCTGTTGTGAAGTGGTACCAGCTCAGTACAAGCGCCCTGCTGTGCTCGACTGGAACCACACCAGCGATGCTTCCCATACCTGGAGCTGGAGTCAGACTCCACGTTATTATTGTTATCCTCGTCTCCAGGGGCAGGGGCGTCTTTTATACTCGTGGACTGCTGCTTCTGCTTCTGCTGCTGCTGCTGCACGAGCGGCTCCAGGCTCTCGCTGGAGCGAGAGTGAACCGGGAAGACCCAAGGTGCCGGCGGGGAGCTCCGGCACTCCTGCTGGCTCATGGACCGAGGACACGCGGAGGCACTAACTACCACCGCTGCTGCTGCCGCTGCTGAGTGCCCGCTATTTGGACCTGAATCTCCAAACTTTCGATTGTTGTTTATGTTGGAGGAAGAGTTGCCGTTACTCGAACTGGCACCGGCGTTAGAGTTACTGCAGCCGCCGAGAGAGGGCTGATCACCGCCGGATGAGGAGCCTCCTGTCCCCCGGCTGCTGCTGCTAAAGAGGTCTCCCGAAGGCTGGTTACCGGGAGAAGGAGGAGATGTGGGGTGGCCGAACCATCGCCAGCGGATGCGCAAGATCTGTTTCACGTCAAAGTCTTTCCTGGGATTCGACATTCCCGAGACTCCGGTAACGGGAGACGCGGGGACGGAACGACGAGCCTCGTGATCCGTGATTGTCTTGGTAACGGAGCACGCGTGCACTGCTGGCGAAGATCACGGAGACGACGTGTAGAGTGAGACCGAGTACGGAGGGGGAGAAGGAAATGCACACCTCTCTCTCCCTTTCTCTTTCTCTTTCTCTCTCACTCTCTCTCACGCACACACACACACACACACACACACACACAGAGCGAGAGAGAGCGAGAGAGAGCGCGGTAAAACCTCTAACATTTTTCAATAACCTGCGTACATTGATATAAAGACAATACTCAAGCTAACATGTCACCCAAATGTCAAATCAATTAACCTTATTGACAAGACTAGCCTATTTCATTGACATGATAAGATCAATATACACGATGATGTCTTCAGAACATTAAATTTGGAGTAGTCTATATCAAACAGATTATGAAGAATCAATAGCCTACTTTAGCAACCTTTACAATTAAAAGGTTTTCCAAATTCTCCTATGAGAGTTTACGGTCAATTTACGGTTGACATGCAGGTAAATATAGCCTAATATTTTGTA
>NW_015536800.1:2195629-2222772 GCF_001515605.1 Sinocyclocheilus anshuiensis | reverse complement strand
ATTTTCAATGGTTTTATTCTTAAATTAATTTTTTTACTTTTTTATATTAGCTCTTTTAATCAACTCACAAAACCACAATTTGGGAAACTTTTCTACATTTTGTTTCCCCCAAAAGCAGATCGCCCCTTCATAGGGGAAACCACGTTGACATCAACTGAGCAGCAATGGGCTGCCTCCAAAATCACATAGGCTACTCCGTGAGTGGAGGTTCTTTTTAGTAGGTACTTACTTTGTTACTGTTAAAAAAATGTTCTCTATAGTTTAGTATGAATCCACTACATTTGTCATGTTGTCACGTGACCTTCCATCATCAGTTGCTTCACAGCTATTTACAAATCCTCTTCAGTGGCCTCATGGGATAGTAAAGTGTCCACTGAATGTGCACTTCAGAATCACCGGAAGTAGTAGGCCATTTATGCTTCTGTTTTATTAATACTGCAAAGTTCACTTTCACTTTTTTTCAGCTACTGTGGGAACTACACATATCCAGATGCAGTCAAGCTGTCATGCTACAGATCAAGAATAAACAGTAGGAGAGCTTGATATAACTACTGGTGTAAACACTGTTTAATTGTAAATCTGTATATAAATGGACACACTGTAGGCATTTCATTAGTCATTAAAAATCTATAATGAGGTCCTCATCTATTTAAAAAAAGAAAGGTGCCAGAGGAAATTAATATTTAAGCCTACATTAACTACTACCATGGCATCATACACCCACACAGTCTTTTTAATGTAAACCTATAAAGTACTGTAGCATTGCACATCAGCAAAGATTCCAGCAAAACTGCTCCATCAATATCACCTCAAGGTAACCTTTATTTCACCACACTTTAAAAATTAGTACCATGACAAATACGCCAACTTGCCATTTTTAGCACACACACCCCTCTCACATTTAGTGCCTGTTGATTTCTTGACCTTTTCTACTTAGAACTCACTTAATCAATAGAAATACAAACCAGACCGCTCTACACAATCAATAGCACACATTAAAGCTCAATATCTCTTACACACACATTTGTCAATACCACAACAGTACACATCCACAAGAAATACAATGGACAAATAATGCAAAAGATGAGAGAGAGAAATTAATGGCTGGAAAAATTAATGTGATTGAGAGAAACTGAGCTATGAAGTGTGAAAGAGATTTAAAGTTGATAGATTTTGGTTTCATTTTAGCAGACAACAATGCATAAGTAGATGTCCAACTGCCACATAAAGTCCATAAACGACTACGCTGTCCCACAAAATACTGAGAAGAAAGAGAAAAAGAAATTAAGGAAGGGAGGAGTTTTGGTTCTATAGCTCAAGTATTCCCATGGCCACAAACCTGTCTTTAATTTATGTTCTGTGCAAGAGTGAATGTGATGCCAACCATCCATGGCAATCTGCAGTTTGTGAGACAGAAAGGGTAAATCGTTCACAGTAGGATCAGTTGGGAGTTTGGTCTCAATTCAGGCCATGCAAACCACAACAGAAAACTTGAATTTCTGCCTGCTTTTGTAACATTATTCACAGATGTTGGCTCTAAGGGCACATAAAATAAACACAGCCAGACCCACGTGCCCCGGGTGCCACTGACAAGCAGCACAACATCAGTAAACTAGTGGAGCGGAGACCAGGATTATTTCATTTTATCATTATGTCCCAGAAAATCACTGGTTCTGAGCTGAATCATTTTCATCAGGGCAACCAAATGCAAACCACATAATGCAAAGGAGGCATATTTTAGAGCATCATACCCATAATGCTTCCCAAATATAGCTTTTGCCTGAAATAAGTGCTCTGCCTGAAAAATCTGCAGGGTATAGGAATAGTTCCCCTAAATAAAAAAATCATTCATCATCTGTCATTATTATTTACTCATCCTCATGTTGTTCTAAATTTGTTTGGAATTCTTCTTTAGGACACAGATGTTTTGGAGAATATTCACATTGCTCTTTTCTATACAATTAAAGCATATACCATAAAAGTTATTTTAGCAACTTTCCAGGTGATAATTTTTGTGTGAGCAACTGAGCAAAATGTATCTACAAATTTATTCACTGATATTCTTCCCTTCTGCCATAACACTTAAAGATTCAGCCATTCTCTAATTATGTTACTGATTGTACTGTAAACAATTCATTCATGTATGTGTTTTTTATTGTATGCTGGATTTCTCCAATCATTTAATCCATTTAAAGGGTTAGTTCACCCAAAAATGAAAATTAGGCTGTGTTTTACTCACCCCAGAGCCATCCTAGGTGTATATGCCTTTCTTCTTTCAGACGAATCCAGTCGGAGTTATATAAAAAATTGTCTTTGATCTTTCAAGCTGTTTAATGCCACTCAGCGGGTGTTGCATGCATCAGTCCAAACGAAGCTAAATAAAAAGCGCCCATCCATTAAAAAAAAAAGCGTCTCACACGGCTCCGGGGGGTGAACAAAGGCCTCCTGTAGCGAATTGATGTGTTTTTGTAAGAAAAATATCCATATTCAAAACGTAATAATCACTTTAATCTAGCTTGCGCTCACTGTTGTAAACGGAAGCAGCTCCGGGAGGATGACGTATGACGTCAGCGCTGCGCATGCGCCGCTCAGAAGTGACGCACGCGGAAACGCAGCAGAGAGATCAAAACAAAACAGCGGTCACTTATTAGAAGTACAAAAAGAGGATTTGTAAAGAAGAATGTCAGAGGATTTCGATATAAGCCAAGAGGAAACTGGTTTTCCTTTGCTAAACTTCCTTTGATCCTGTAAACAAACGTTGGTTTTCACGAGACTCAACGGCGCATGCGCAACACTGACCTCATGTGTCATCCGCCCGGAGCTGCTTCCGTGTACAACTGTTAGCGCAAGCTACATTAAAGTGATTATTAAATTTTGAATATGGATATTTTTCTTACAAAAACGCATCGATTCGCTACAGGAGGCCTTTGTTCACCCCTTGGAGCCATGTGACACACTTTTTTTTATGGATGGGCGCTTTTTATTTAACTCCTTTTGGACTGATGCATGCAACACCCGCTGAGTGGCATTAAACAGCTTGAAAGATCAAAGATTAGAAAAGACAATTTTTAATATAACTCCGACTGGATTCGTTTGAAAGAAGAAAGTCATGTACACCTAGGATGGCTCTGGGGTGAGTAAAACACAGCCTAATTTAAATTTTTGGGTGAACTAACCCTTTAAACTCGCCCCTTTCTTCACCATTTTTTTGGAGAAATCTACTAATTTCATTAGGAATCCATGTGATCTGAAATCTGAGGGGCAAAATATTCTCACATAGATTTTGTATTTTTTCAAAAACAATTTCAGATTTTGCAAATTCACCATGTTGTTGCTTGATTTGGAAAGTTTATTCTGTGTCTGTGTGAGCTGTCCTTCATACATCACTACACTATTGGCAATATGTTTTTTGTCCACGAAATTATGCCGAAATATTCCTAAAAATGACAGCACTTTCACAATTATCCTCAAACTCATATTCAGATCCATCCAATCAACCACAATGTACAGAACAAAGTCCCTGCCCTACATCTTGTTCTTTTATGATAATGCTTTCACTTCAGAATTATGTCACAATACAGAAGAAAAGATTTGTCACTACTTCCGTTTCATCAGAATCCCAAATCATTCATGCACAATATGAGAGACGATGCATGAGTGACTGTATGTGCTAACAAGACTTTGCAAAAAGGCTTAGAATATTGCACCAGTCATATGAACTACTTTTATGCTTTTTTTTTTTTTTACTGACATTCTTCAAAACATCTTTTGTGTTCCACAGAAGACAGTTAAAGGGATTATGACAGAATTTTAATTTTTGGATGAACTGTCACTTTAAAGGAATGTATTTGTGGCAGTTGTGTATGTGGGAGGAGATTAACACAAGGAGGAATTTAATGCCGTCCCTGAGTGCTTTGTTCCCTGACAGCAATGCTGCATTCCTGTCAGCTAGAACGGAGACTGCAGTGAGTGAAAACACAGGTCTCAGGTCAGTAGTCATACTAGCTTCTGAGAGAGAGTCAGTGGTGACCCTGTGATGGTCAAAGCTTTATTTCACACTGATTAAGGTCTGGAGAAATCACATCTGACAGGAGTGTTAACCTCTATATGTGTGATCATAAATACACTCACACACACACAGGCACACTGCTGTCACAAAGCTTTATCGCTAGTGCGACTACAAGAAACATCACTGAATGATGGGAAGGATGATTAAGCAATTTATTCTTTATGGCCCCTACTTATTTTCTCAAGGTTACTCCAATCCTTCTCTCTTTCTCTTTCTCTCCCTCTCTTTCTCCCCACCCCTTAATTTCATCTTTCATCGTCCCTGCATGTAAATCAAAACTCTCCAGCAAATATATCACACAAACTGGCACATGGAGGAGACGCTGGACAGACTAATTAAACTATCGCATGACTCAGCATTTCTTGTGGTGGAAAAGGAAGGATTACTGTACATGCACACATGCAACATCCACAAGTGAGATATGCATGTTTTCAAAACTGCACTGTGAAAATTCATCAGAATATATGCTTTTGTGTTTCACAAAAGAAAGTCCTACAGATTTTTGTGTGAATTATTCCTAAAGTATACATAATCCTTGACACACTTTGTTTTAACAGAATATTATATTAAATTAATTCACTGTGATTCCAGAAGTTTAAAAAAAAAAGTAGTTTATTCAATAAAATATAAAAAGAAATATGGTTTCATTTTAAATCAAATTTTTGAAGTGTTTTATTTTAGATTAGAATTAGGATATTTTAGAAGATTAATAATAATTTACTGATTAAAATACTTTTATGGCAGCCCTCTTGAGTCCCCTGTTTGATAACCACTGTTGTAAACAACTTTCTTACTATAAAAATCTGTGCAAATGTGAATCTAATTGTTTTCTGCCATGGTTTAAAAAACTGCACAAAAAAAAAAAACTTTTTTTACATTTTTCAAGGAAAAAAAATGATCATGTAGGCATGGGCCGGTATGAGATTTTGACGGTATGATAACCTTAAGCAAAAATATCACGGTTTCAAAGTATCACGTTATTGTCATTACAGCTCTAAAATGTGTTATTTTTAAATGAGTGGGTAAAAAAAAAAACATATTGTGTTTTTCTGCTGAACACAATAGATTTTGTTTTTGAGCAACATACAGAATATTAGGAACAGTAGAATTTGTTTATTTTTTCTTTGATTTGTTTCCTAAAAAGAAGAAAAATAAAGACTGACATCTTTATTTAACCTAAATCTGTAATTAGTTATTTAATTGTAGTTATATAATTCATATACATATAATTTATATCATTTAGTTATATAATTTCATATAAATAATTTGATTTAATAATAACCCAATTTGAAGCAAAAACAGAATGTTCTGACTAGCTTTGTGAAATTATACTACATGCCTGAACCAAACAAACAGCAGAAGCTCTGAATGAGACGCATATTCACTCTCTGACAGCAGGAGGCACTCATGGAACACCAGATACAGCGTTTCCTTGGTTACCGCTGTACACAAAGCAGCTGCGCTGCAACACTGCTTTAATACGAACTATACAGTCTTCAACGTCTCTGGCCTGTGTTAATGGGCGTTTACAGACTTCATATTTTCACATACATGACATTTTGGAAAATTATTGCATTGCAACGCACTTTGTGCAAGTCCAGATCAGAGACGAGTTGCAATAAGACAAAAAACGGCCGGTTACCGATCGCGTAAGTTCCAGGGGCAGCTCCTTAAGTTCGGCCATCCTACACACAAGTGACTGACTGCTCGCTCGCACCAACAGGAGGAGGAGGGACGTGTTACTCTCTACACTGCACTCAACCTGAGGGATTCCTACACTTTCAGTCTTTGAGGAGACATGAAAAACAGCGCATACCGCAGGAACGGTATAACGGAAAATATTAGTGGTTTTGAAACCGTGCCATTTTCAAATCGCGGTATACCTTGAAACCGGTAATCGTCCCATGCCTAATCCTATGTAAGAAAAACTGAATCGACCACTTCATTTTTAAACACTGCTTTCATAATTTGTCAATAGAGGGTTAAACAGGGACACTACAAACTTGTGTGTGTGAAGAACAGACAACCAGGCTGGGTTGGGCAGCAGAGTCCTCATTTTCTGTCTTTCATCACACACACACACACACACACACACTCAAACCACTGTAATGTCAGCTCTCTCATAAGGTTATGCTATGATACAGATTCCACACTTCAGTTCGGCTACATCCATCACTGAAACACACACAAACAACACCTACTACCATGTAATCTCATGCCTGAAACCCAAAGCTGAACTGGGCTGAGAGGTTAGATGTCTCATTGCTTTGATTCATGTCTGCAACAGTCGTGGGAGGAAATATGTTTCATTCCTTAAGAGGAAAAAAAAAACTGCACACATCTGACAAACATTTCCTTGAAACTATGGATATTTAGTCATACAACATTATAGACACAGTATGATGATAATGTGTGCACATATACGTGCAAACATCTTACTATTCAGAGTGTGTTCATTTCCAAGTAGCATTCTTCCTGCTCTGGTGCATTCATTTCCTCTGCTGCCACTGGATGAAATTATAGGACAGATCTGGACGTACACACACACACACACACACACACACACACACACACCATCCATTCACTCCAAACTCATCAGCCAAAATATCTCCAGGACCATTTTGCACATAGCAATGACATTTTCATCTTCTGCTCAGCCTTCCTTTTACTGATGCTCATTTTGGTCTCCCTTAAGCTGAAGCAGTGTGGGAATTAAATGCAGAGGTGATGCGGGCCGAGCCAGCAGGGTTTAGATGTCAGAGGAGATGGACGGAGGAATGGATTTAAAAAAGAAGAATTTCCTCCTGAAGTAAACCATTGCAGGCCTGTGGTTAAGAGACTGAACACATCTGGCTGGCAGACCACCTCTATAAACAATCCCTCTTTTTCTTTATATACTGAAGAGCCTGAAATTCCTGTTGAAACTCAAGCCCATGATGAACATTTAAAGAAAGTGTGTATATGTGCATGCATGACAGTCCAAATATTAAGCCTTACATTCCACTGAAAAAAGTAAAATAAAATTACCATGGTTTCTTTATAAGTGCCCTGGGAATACCGTGGTTTTTGTTTTGGACATATACCATGCTAAAACTATGATATTCATGGTTTTCTTTTTATATGGAATGGTTATGTCATGTCAATACCATGTATACACAGCTGTTGTGAGAGCACCCCTTGGTCAATTTTTAAGAGCAAATTTCCTCCTAAAAGAGCAATTTCTCTAAAGAACTTAATGGGTGGAACTGTGTGCGTCGGCAAACATGCCTTTCTGTCTGTGCTCTCCTGATTGCGAGATTCACATTCCTCCTAACGGCTGGCACGAGTGCAGTATTCAGTATTTGGGCTGCGCTCATGCTGAAACAGCGTTCGTAGATGATTCATGTCCCGTTTGTGAGGACATCGCCATAAGCGCGTTGTGCTCGCGGTCTTTTAGAAAAGACCCCGACTGATCCCCGCCCTGGTCCTTCTACTTCCGGGTATGAGGCTGCAGCGATGTGCGTCAGGTGAGAGCTGATGGAAGCGAGAGTAGTTCTGTTGGGGGATTCCCCATTGACCTCTCGTTCCTCTCACGATTTGTGTCTTCCGGTTGACCTGCTGAATGAGCTTGAGAGCTTGTCTCAGGGCAAGTTTAATCTCTCATTTCCCGCTCGCGAAGAGGATGAGCTATCTCTTGCAGCATTGGAGAATGGGCTTGAGCCATCAGAAGTTGATGCCTGAACTGAGCAAGCTTCCGCGGGGGCTGAGTTTCCGTCTGAAGGACGCTGAAATGGCTGGCCGTGCTTGCCCAGGCGGCCAAAAGCATCGGGCTCGAGTGGACTTCTTCACCCTGTCCCGAACGCACGTGGTTGGATGATTGGTTTCTGGGTGCTGAGCGCGACGTTATGTTGCGTCCGGCCCCAGTGCCTTTCTTACCGGAAGTGCACGAGGAATTGACGAAATCAGCCAGGATACGATACACCACTTCCTCCGTCCTCACCACCCTCGATGAGGCTCCAGCAGAGGTCCCACAAGTGGAGAGAGCGATTGTAGTGCATCTCTCCCACCCGAGACTCCCATCCAGGGCCTGTAAGTTCTCTTCGGCACTCGTGGCGAAGGCTTACATGGCTTCTGGACAAGCTGTGTCCGCCCTGCACGCTATGGCCATCCTGCAAGCCCTGCGCACATACCTAGAACGCACTCAGAGTTTCAGACATTCTGAACAGTTCTTTATCTGCTTGGGGGACACCAGAAGGGGAATGCTGTCTCCATACAGAGGATCTCCCACTGGATAGTGGATGCGATCCGGACGGCCTATCAGGCCAGAGGTCTACCTTGCCCACTGGGAGTGAGGGCTCACTCAACCAGGGGTATGGCTGCCTCAGCAGCCTTGGCGAATGGTGGCTCTCTAGCAGATAACCGTAGAGCTGCAGGTTGGGCTACACCTGATACATTTGCCAGAATTTATAATCTGTGGATGGACCCGATCTCTTCTAGAGTCTTGAACACCAGTTCTTCGACTCAGGAGACTGGCAGGGTGTAGAGCTTGCTCACAGTGCCTCCCCCCATTGCGGGCAGTACATGCGCTCATTCAGTCCAGCTCAGGTTCCTTCTCATGAACTCTGGACTACCTTTCCATCACTTAAAGCAGCACTATGTAACTTTTGGTGCTCTAGCGGTTAATAAACAGAACTGCATACATCCCGCGGAAGACCATTCCAACCAGAGCTACTTCTCTAAGTTTATGTCTATGGCGATTCACGCAGGTATGTGTTACTCCGCAGCGGTGACGACCCGACCAGGCTACAATAGTCCAAATATAAGTACTTATTATAAGTGTACCGTAGTGATTCGGAATAAGACAAAAACGCGGTTTGGAAGATGAATTCATGATGTACTCGCTCATTATATACATTTTGCTAATTTTGAACACAGAAAAAGTTACATAGTGCTGCTTTAAGCACTTGACTTAGCGAAGCTCCCCCATGGGGGAACAGTTCACTACCAAGACTTTTCAGCCGTTCTTATTTCTGGTAAGTATTAACTATGGGAAAGGCTCTAGCTGAAGGGACCTCTGCCCCTATGGTGCCTCTATGTTTGGCAATTGTGGCGTTTAGTATAGGGACCCCTAGTGTCATCACTTGACACAACATCGACGTGAACGACAGAAAGGGAACGTCTCGGTTACGTATTGTAACCCTCGTTCCCTGATGGAGGGAACGGAGATGTTGTGTCCTTCGTGCCACAACTCCGAACTGCCTCTCTTCCTCAGAACAGAACGAGTGAGCAGATGCTACACTAGCCTATTTATACCCGGATATCCAGGGCGTGGCCAGCTATGCAAATTCTGCACACCCAATTTCATCTGCCTTTTCTCAAAGATGTCAGAGGTGTTTGGGCTCCCAAGAGTGACCCCTAGTGTCATCACTCGACACAATGTCTCCGTTCCCTCCATCAGGGAACGAGGGTTAACATTTGTAACTTTTTTTTGGTATGCACCTGTACCATCACAATACCATGGTATTCCTGATATTCATTATATTCGACCTAAGAGTTAATGAAATTGGCACATGGAATATGGTAATTCACATATTAACCATGACAACAGATTTTTGGTACACTACCATTCAAAAGTTTGGGGCCTGTAAGATTTATTTTCTTATTGTTGTTGTTGTTTTTGAAAGGCTATTGTAAAAAAAATACAGTATAAACTTTAATATTGTGCAATATTATTACAATGTAAAATAACAGTTTTCTATCTGAATATATTTTAAAGTGTAATTTATTCTTGTGATGGCAAAGCTGAATTTTCAGAAGTCATTACTTCAGTCTTCCGTGTCACATGATCTTTCAGAAATCATTCTAATATGCTGATCTGATGCTCAAGAAAAATCTATTATCAATGTTGAAAACAGCTGTGCTATTTAATATTTTGTGGACACAGTCATACTTTTTTCCAGGATTCTTTGATGAATATAAAGTTTGTTTGTAACATTTTACATCATTTGTAACATTATAAATGTTTTGTATAAATGTTATTAATGTCAATTTTGATCAATTTAATGCATCCTTGTGACCCTAAAATTTATATGGTAGTGTACGGTAACATCTTGGATTTTCTTAGACATGTACCATGGTAACTCAGTGCTATTCTTTGTATTCATATAGTATTCTACCTCAAAGTAAATACCATGGTACATGAAATATGGTAATGCAGACAAGTTTCCATAGTAACATCATGATATGTGTACATATGTCTAAAAAGCCATAATGTTATGGTATTTGTATCAAATGATGTTCTTGTCATTTATACTGTAGTATTCTATCTTGGAGAAATACCATGATATAGTAATGCAGTATGTAAAACAGTATAACCATCTAATACGATCAGACCTGCAACAGCATGTTTATGTAAGCTGTGAACAGTGTGGTTGAGTGTACAAGTGTGTGTGTGTTTGCAAGGCACATATGTTTCCTAGGAGACAGATTTGTCCTTGATGAGACTCATAATATTTCACAGCTAAAATTTTATGGTATTGATAAACCATACACAGCAGCAGAGCTAAAGACCCTGGAGATAGGTGCTGGAGATCAGGAGATCTCGACACCATTTGCTTTCCATCAAAGAAGGGATAAACAGACAAGTTTTAAAATAAAATTGATACACAAGCAAGAAACCTCTAGACCCTAAAGACCTGGAGCATCTTCAGGAGATCATAAAGCACACCCTGAATTATTGAATTCCTACAATGCGCCTCTCCCTTTAAACATAAACAAATAAATAAATATTCCTGTCCCCAGTCTTGCCTTACTAGAGTCAAGCCCCACTCACACACACTTCTCTTTTACGAGTCTCCCGAAAGCTTATCGTTTAAGGATCATAAATAGTGCTGCAGCCTCATGCTGTAAATAAATAGATCATTCAGTTTTCAACTCTTCTACCGGCCACGAGGGAAACACACATGCGCATACACAAGAGCTAGAATGAGAACATTTACACCTGGGGTCTGACCTGCATACACACTGATGCATCACTATAATGTTGAGCATGAATGATGTGTGTGAGAGAGAAGAGAGACAAAGAGGAAGAGACAGTCAGGTAAGCGCTGACTTTGCAATTCAAGTTCTCTGCCCCTGTCTCCAACTTACTTGTTCTATTCATCTCGATCATTTGCAATTTCTTTCTTTATCTGTATGGCTGCAGATGATTTAATTCCATTCTTTTGCATTGAATGTATTTATTACAATGATAATGGGATTACATACTGTATATACTGCCTGTCAAAAATGTGAAATACTTACAATTTTTAAAGGTTTTTAAATAAAATCTCCATTCGCTTACAAGAATGAATAATTTTTTTATTATAGCAAAATCAGTAATACTGTGAAATATTATTTGAAGGGGTCCTATTATGCTCTTTTACAAAGTCTTGATTTTGTTTTGGGGGTGTACTAGAACTCATACTAGGTTGTTCGAAAAGCACATTATTATCAAGCCCAGTCTGGCATGAACGACTCGAATAGTTCCTGTATCAAATGAATACGAAAATACGAAATACGAAATGTGCTGTGATTGGTTAGCTGGGCCAGTGTGTGTTGTGATTGATACTACTCGGCACCTGGTCGGGAAATGTCATGCCCCTTAGCCCTTACTATAGCCGCCTGCGAGCTTCAGTGTAAATATTGCGTCAATATCAAATCAATTTGAGTGTGTTTTAAACCCGGATGATTGTAACCACTTTAAGTTCGTCTGCCTTGGGAAAGCTAGCGTGTCTACAACATAGTGATAACACTCGTTGCCTTCTCTAGTGCAGCTCAACCAGGTCTCATTCCATTCGCCGATATTTGTGATATCACAAATCCCGGAAAATATGCGTTGTAGTCCAAACGAGTCGTTCGTTGTAGTTTTTGAAACGTGATTTCTGTTAAATAAAATATCTCCTTTTGAAGTGGACTTTGAACTTTGTAACTTTGCAGAACTTTTTTATGCTCAAACAGCAACATTACAGACTAACTAAAGTTGAAAAAGTGAAAAGGCATAATAGGACCCCTTTAAAACAACCATTTTCTATGTGAATACATTTTAAAAAGGTAAAAATTAGGCATCTTAAATTACTCCAGTCTTCAGTGTCACATGATCCTTCAGAAATTCTAATATGCTGATTTGGTGTATTATTAATTATTGTTTATTATCATATTAATACTTAGCAAGCAGGGACGAGGAGAGGAGAGAATCTAGGTGCATCATATAGTTTAATACAAATGACCAAGAACACAGGCAGGGAAAACGCAACAGCTTACAAGCAGTAAGACAAACGACTGACAAAGCACAAGAGAAACACTAAGGCTATACAGAGCTGAACCAATGAACTCATGAGTAACTGTGGGAAATAACAAACAGATGGGTGTGGTCCAATATGGCAACAAAAAAGGGAACAGAGCAGCAGGGAAACACGGTTTAAGACTGGATGGTATACAGATTCATCTACTGGGCATGTGCACATCAATATAGCGTAATTTTTGTCACACTGTACAACCTTAATTACTGTTTCTGCATTATTGTAAGGGATAGGTTTAGGGTTGGGGTATGTGTAGATATTAATAAAACACAGTTTTCTATTAGGTAGAAAACTTTATTGTTAGCTTCCGGTTTTAGCTGTATCCCTTCTAGCCACAACAAGAAACATGAGGGGAACAAAACGAGGAAGACTCAGAGCTACAAACTAAGGCCCCACACACAGAGAAACATTTAGCTGTATACGTGAAAATTTTGTATCGTATCGGCGTTTCGTTCAGACGGATCTGGCGTTCTGGGAGCCCAAAACCTCTATGTTTTGAAACCGGGTTCCAGAGTGGATAAATCTGAAAACTACACCTTTGTGTTTTCGTGTGTACAGCCAATCCGTATATTTTGTGAAACAATGATGTCATCACCCCACATCTCGACCCTAGTCAGACACTGCTACGTCACGTAACAGCTACAGCAACAACAACAACAATGGCGGACTGCATGCTTGTGTTCGTGCTGCAGAAGCTACTGAGCCTATTAGCTTTACTAACTTTACTAGCTTTTCTTGTTGTTGTGTTGGGTTTGTATACAGCTTAACACCCACAAACGTCGTTTGTCATCAAATGTAGTACGAAGTATCTGATTTTAGATGCAGATATGATGAAATCAAGAGACAAAACAGGTTTTCTCATTAAACTAAGTTAGGTACATAAACTTCCTAAATTGTTTAATTAAAAAATTCTAACTTGCTCAATTATGTAAGAATCTAGAGCACAGCAGATGTTGAGACCAATATCCTGAAACCCGAAATTAACATAAGCTGATTTTATAGTTGACACTTGAAAATAGAGACTGATCACCAACTGTGTTTGCACTCAAGTCAAGATTGTCTTTATCACTATATGTGTGACTGTAGAGGTGCTTTCTCTCAAAAATCAATGACCATAGTTGTAGTCATTCATCTCGGACTCGTCCAAATGACTCACCTCAATAAGACATAGCTATTCTTAATAAGATTAAGGACAATTACCATAAATACATACACTTTGTACCATTTCATTTTTTTCCTAGATATGTAATTGAGTAAAAGTATTCAGTTACTCAAGTATAGTGAAGTACTTCAAGTACTCCTCTGATAATAGTGTCAGCTGGGACCTCACATGTCTCTCTGCTGAGAAAAATATACTAATAAAGATAGTACAGGTGTGCAGAAATAATCTGCCAGGCAACATAGTACCACGGTGTCATCTAAAATCTGAGACAAGGCCTTCAATGGCTCACCGTGTGCATGTGTGTGCATATTCATACTCCGCTTCCTCTCCATATGTTCACATGCAGAAAGCAGTGACAGCGTCAACACTTTTTCAAAGACACATACTCAAGAGGTCAAAATGTTGTGGTGTAAGTTTGGCTAACGTGACAGTACAAGCGTAATTTTGACAGACACACTTGTGTAATACCCACTCGATGACAAGATTAGCTGACAAACATTTACTGGCAAATGAAAGGAGAGAAAAAGGAGGGGAGAACTTCAACGGTGTACCAAAAACTCAAGGTTTCTGTGTGTGTGTGTGTGTGTGCGTGCGTGCATGTGGATGTAGACCAAGCCTTAGACCATCTGTGAGTCTGAGAAGCCAATTTTCCGCCCCTGGACCTTCACAACCGGCAAAGAGAGCGCTCTGCCAAGAAAAGAAAGATTTTAATGCCAAGAAAATCCCTTTCCTCTTTCAGTCTGCCATTCAGCCTCCATCTGCGCTGACAGGGACTGGTGTGTTTAGACAGCTCCCTGCCATCTTTTATCATCTGTCCCTTGTCTGCGTTTCAGTCCACAATCCACTGAGAAACCGGCGATTAAGAAATTAACACACAAACCACAATATAATGATTTGTAATAGTGCAATTACTGAACTCGGCAAGCCTTTATTTACATATACATATGTAAGCAAATCAGGATTGAAAATGAGACAAGGAGATCTAAAAGCATGCCATATGTTGGAAGTGGTGCTGGAAAATGCCATTTATGGATAAAAGCACTGACATCCATGTAAAGTCATTTTGATGGTACATGTTTTCATTTTATTGTGGTCTTTTTGCCATATTTATTCAGACAACAGTGGAGAATAGGATTCGAACATAAGCACCACAGCTCAATGTGTCAGAGCACACAGATTTCTCTATATAATTTAGAAGTAGTACAACACTCTTCATCAAAGGGCAAAAAAAAATTCAAGCATGCTCTCAGAAACCATATGTGTGGTAGGCATACACTGTAATATTATGACCATTTTCAAGAAATCATCAATACAAATTAATTTCTAACATTTTTGTACACATGCGCTTCGGTTGGCATACGCAACACTTTCACATCAGTTTCTGCCTTTATAAATGCATATTTGTTTCTCACTTTTGACGAAGGATTAAATCCAATGGAATTTAGGATCAAATCTGAATTTAGAATCAAAATCTATGAATGAGGCATCTGGTCAGACTTCAAAAGTTTGCGGCAGTACTGTTTTTTTTTAATATAGAGACTGATTACCAACCGTGTTCATACTCAAGTCAAGTTTGTCTTCATCACTGCATGTGTGGTGACTGAAGAGACTTTTTCTCAAAAATCAATAACCATAGTTGTGGTCATTCATCCTTGGCCACTCCAAACGACTCAGTAAGACATAAAAAACTAAGATTAAAGACAGATTTACATCACAACATTGTTTTTTATTTATCAATATGACTATAAAATAAAAATAATAAACAAGAACTATTACTATTTAAATATTTTACTATAAAATAAAACATTGAGTATTTAAGTAAACTAATACAAAGATGATGATGATGATGATGAAGACAATAGTATTTTACAGTAAAACTGTAAAATTACCTTTATTTATTTATGTTTTTGTAATGCTTTGATTTTGGCAAAAAACACAGGGAGTCCCTAAAGCTTTTTGTTGAAGTTGGTTTACATGTGCTTATTACAAGCTTGAGAAGATGGTTGGTGCATGTTGCGTTCCCAAATCCATGTTTTTAAGTGACCCAAACTCACAGAAGAGATGGAATTTGCATGGAGAAGCATTTGCTGCAAACTGGCTGCTTCGAGACACTGAAAACAATGAATCATGCACTGCTCGCGTTTAAAGGAACTCAGTGCAGCATTTCACTTTGATACATGCAGAGCATATATTTAATTAGCCACATCGCAATTTCAGTTTTAATTCAAATAACTCTAAAGCCTCATGTACAAGCCAAATTGCTGCCCACATGAGAACCAAAGCGCATGTTGTGGAGCGCAATGCACTAACCATCAAGTCAACCCTTTTTTGCCATCTTTGTAAATGATGTGTGGAGAAAGGGTAGGAAACTAATATTGCTAACTAATATTGAAACTAATTCTGCAAGCCAGATTCAAACCTCCATTGCCCGCATGAGAACCACAGGTCCATTTGTTCAAGAATATGTACTAACCACAAATACAGTTCTGAGAAAACCAATGTCAACCTTTGTGCAACAATAATCAGGGCTGAATTTTTAGACTCCAACCTGACAAGGAAGAAATCCATAAAGATATTTCATAAAGAAAGCCACAGTCTCAGATTGCCCTGTAAAATACAGTCTGTGCAATGCAAAGAAGGTCTATTGAGCAAATGTCTGCTATATTGAACCACCTTTTTGATGACTGAATAAATGCAGAGGGCCAAATACACCAACATTCCTCCACAAAGGTCACCTTAAAGCCTGCTGAATTGATCAGAGAGAGAATGTGAGAGAGAAAGAGAGAGAGAGAGAGAGAGAGAGAGAGAGAATGAATCTGACTCCAGAGGACGAAGTACATCCACTGCTGCAGTGACCCACTAAATAAAACCACTCAGGCAAATGATGTGCATGAGGTTAAAACTACATACAAACTGCTTTCCACTTCAAAGATGGAAGCTAAACTTTGGGGAACAATGCCTTAGCTAACCAAAATATTACCATGAATGCGACAGCGTGTCTGAACAGGAAGCACTGAAACTGGCAATTTGTGCCGAACAATAGCGCATACATTAGCTAGCATTTTGTATGTAACACGGTGCAGAGCAGAGCCCGCTGGGACAGATTAGTCATGAGCTGTCATGGAGGAAAATATGAACCATAATGGCTGCACATCTGTCCAGTGTTAGCTGCAGCCGTACTGGATCAGCAGGAAACTAGTAGAGCAGGAGCTGTTAGTTTAAGTTATGACGAGATAACTCTTACACATCACAGCTTTTTCGGACTTTCAGCTTCTCCAAAATATATCTTTTCCAGTGCCACAACACTACGGTGCTTATGCATGCAGTGTGGAGGCTGTAGCCTGTTAATAAGGACAACAAAATTAATATTGCTTCAGAAACTATATCTAAGAGGTTAAGAAATACATTATCATTCAAATGTTCGAGGTCAGTACAGTAAAGACATTTACAGTATAATGTTACAAAAGATTTAATTTCAAACAAATCCTGCTCTTTTGAACTTTCTAATTATCAAAGAATCCTTGAAAGGAATGTTTCCTGAGCTTCAAATTAGCATATTAAAATTATTTTCTGAAGATTATGTGACATTGAAGACTGGAGTAATGGCAATTTTTACATGCACATGTCTTCAATGCACATGTTCTACAAACACATTTCGCAATGATGTAATAATCCAGCAGTCCTTTCTTTATATAGAACTTCCAAGGCTGAATTCACGTCAATCCATAATTCATCTGCTATGACTTATTAATGTCTCTTTTCACAGACAGACACAGTGAGAAATTAACAAATCCTGAGGATCTCAGAGGATGATAGGAGAACAGTTTGAAAGACTAGATTACTATTAACATACGGTTATAAGTAGGGCTGGACGATATGGCCAAAATTGATATCACGACATATTTCTTAATTTCGGTCGATACAATATAATTCCGATAAAATCATATCACCGTTATTGAAAAAAATTATATCGCGATACATACTGATATTGAATTATTGTCCAGCCCTAGTTATAAGTATGTGGACACCCAAACATTGTGCCCATATGCTTGACATTGAATTTCAAAACCAATGGCATTAATAAGAAGTTCTTCTTTCCTTAACTGCTAGAACTTCCACTTCTCTGTAAAGGCTTTCCGCTATGTTGGAACATGGCAGCGGGGATTTGTTCCAATTCACACACAGTAAAGACAAGCACTGATGTTGGCTGATGGGCCTTGGCTTGCAGTCTGCATTCCAAATCATCCCAAAGGTGTTCAGTGAGGTCCAGCTCTGGGCTTTGTGTGGACTAGTCAAGGTTCTACTCCAGACTGATTACACCATGGACCTCTCTATGCACAGGGGCATTGTCATGCTGGAACAGAAAGGGGCTCCTTCCCAAACTTTTGCCACAAGGTTGGAATCAGAGAATTTTTTAGAGCACTGACTTTTACGTAATTTGTTAAGATTGATCTAGGGTTCAGTCCCTGAACTGTTAAAGTGTGGAAGTAATCCTGCCAATGGCTGAATAAAACATCTCTTTCATAAACAAAAATCAACAAATAAAACATCTTGTTCATGATCAACTGAACATGAGATCAACTGAATCTAACATTCAATGTATGAAAGTGTTTTTTTAAAGAATCAGTTGAATGAATGATTCACTAACTCACTCATAACATACAAATGTACTGGAGTACCAATGTTTCCTGCAGAGAAGGTCACTGAAAAAAAATTATCGAAGCCTGTTTACGCTCCAGAGTACATGAAATGAAAAGATAATTGTGAGTTGTTGCAAATTCTATAAATCAGTGAACAAATCTGAATGAATCTTCTTGGTGAACAGATTCAGAAAAAAGTGACTTAGCTTAATAATGCCAACATGAAACTGAAGTTGAAATAATCTTTTCTTCCCTATTGTGATATATATATATATGAGTGAAATAGCTTCTCGAAATAAAGGAAAAATAAAGGACAGGGCAAAAGTCTCCTTCAAAGTCTGTTAACCCTGTGGCCATTTGTAATGCTTCCAGGCAACTATTTTGAGCACCCAAGATCAAGTCTTATCTACTTGAATGGGGAACTCCTGAAATCTCAAAAATTGCTTGACACACTCACATTTAAATAACAAATTTCAAATTAGCAACAAAATCCGACAATAACTTAGCATGCAGCTGCAGTGACACAAAGACTTTTACTAATTGTCGATTTATTCAGAAGACGGGACTTACTCCACCATATTGTTCATTGCACTCTCTTACATTCATAGTAATACAAGTGCACCATCTTGAAATATGTAAAGTCTTTGAGTGTGAAGCAGAATAGTAGGCAAACTTTAGGGCATACAGTAGTACTTCGTTATAATAGCGTCTTTAACGCACCACTCTGTTCCCATCATCATTTAAACTGCCCAGTCAATCATCTTGTCACAATTAACATCCTCCACATTTCATTTAATTTCCTACAATACTGGAGAGAAATTAAAGGGGTCATATGATGCAATTTAAATTTTTCCTTTCTCTTTGGAGTGTTACAAGCTCTTGGTACATAAAGAAGATCTGTAAAGTTGCAAAGACTAAAGTCTCAAATCCAAAGAGATATTCTTTATAAAAGTTAAGAGTCAACCACGCCTACCTAAAACGGCTCGTTTAAACATGCCCCCACATGTCTACATCACGATGTGGGAAGATTTGCATATGACCGCCCAAAGCGGAGTCCAGCCCAGGGTCGTCACATGTGGTTGCCGCAAGCCATTCTCAAGCCCACCGACCGCCGCTCACTCTAGCCCGCCCGCCGTTCCTCACTCAAGCCCACCCGCCTCCGCTCACTCTAGCCCGCCGTGTGTGACGCTGTGTGTTTCATTATGAAAGCGAAACTACTTAGTTTAGTCTTCCAAAAGAGGACAGGACTCGAAATCAGTGGTTAAGTTGTATTTACAACACTGTTCCAGAACAGTTCAACCCAAATATTCAGATGTGTGCAGCGCATTTTATGGAGGACTGTTTCCTGATCCTGTGAGAGTACACTACAATGCTGGCTGTTCTGACTCACAGACTGTAAGATCGACGCGTTTCAGAAAGGTGGGGCATATAGGAGAAACAATAATGTACAGTATGTGGAAAATAAAGTGATTTTTTTACTTTAAACTGCATAAACACATTTCATTACACCAAATACACAAAATAATGTTCTTTTTAGCAACATCATATGACCCCTTTAAGTAGCATGTTGATATGCCAGTTGTGTGAAGAACTCTCCTCATGTGTTAAAAGTTAATGACCACATGTATCTTCATAAAAGCTCACAATGTTGTTGCAGATGAAATGTGGATAACACTAAACAAATATTTTTCATCAAACCCCTTCATCTAAAACTCTACTTAACCATCAGTCTTGCATATCCACCATGTCTGTCATTTTTCAACGCTTGTTATTTGCATTTGTAGTTCTAACCAAATTTTGTCCAACAAGCAAAGGGTTGTGGGTAATGCTCACCATCAGAGTACATGTGTGCCTGGATCTTCACTTTAAATTTTCATTGGAAATACTGTAGTAAACCATCCAGGTACCTCTGGGATACTCATTTCAACATACTATGAAGTACGAATACTATTTAGGGCAGATAGTATGTGAATTGGGATGCAGCAAATTACGAGGACACATAAAATGTGTAAATCATTTATATTAAGCACTGCAATATTCTATTAAAATATGTCCATTTTAATTTCATGGTGACTTAGCTATATACCCACCACTAATGTGTAAAAAAAAAAACACTTGAACAATTTAGTTTTTTAGCAGTGCACAGCCTGTATACCAACACATGAGGAGAATCACTGCTGCTTAAACAAGGGGAACAGACTAAAGGACAAAAAACTAACAAATGCAAGGACATGCTGCACATCTCCATTCTCGTTGTTTCTCTGCTCTCTCTGTTCTATCTTTAGTGCTGGGTCATAGTCAGACACTAATTAAAAATACAAACACAGGGCTCTGGAAACCTGGGCTTCTGTGGGTGTATCTGGTAGGGAATGTAAGCATCTATTTTCTTTTCCTCATCTCCTGCTCGAATCAATCCACCTGAAATCTGTACACTGAGAACCTGAATGTATACATGAATTCTTAGTAACAAATACCCTAGACTTTATACCTCTATTTATAACATCTAACTAGAAAAATATTTACCAAGAAATCCACAGCTTAACAAACAGAAGATTTGCCTCATGTCTTCACGAATCCATGGATTTCAATCATACGAAAACAGATTAAACTATGTTCCCATTTTTAAATAAATACTTCTATAAAATTCGAAAATAGCTCAAATACTTAAGCTGTTGACGTGCATGTACTTGTGCTGCATGCTCGCTCTATTGTGATAAATTTGTTTGCCTGCCATTGTGTAGTCTGCACATATGCGCAAGACTGTTTACGATAAATATGTTTTTACGAATACACTTTCCAAAACACTTTAGTTTCCTGTTAAGTAAATCAACAAAACCCACCTCTCTATAGCCTACTTCCTTTGCCAGAATAGCCGGACCAAGCAGGAAATATTCATCGTGCATATGAAACAACTTTTAGTTCGTTCATCATGCAAGTTATCGATTCTATCTATCAAAACTATCGGCACTCGCAGGCCAGTCTGAACCCCGTGCTTTGCTGCTGAATGAGTCCGCGTTTTAAAAGCGTTTATGGGCTGATTCATTTCCCTTTTACCGCATAAGTGTCTGCGAACTTGTAGCTACACGTATTTCTAAAGGGCTTCAGCAGCGGTCAACCAAAATAACCTCACATCACAGCGCGTGAAATGAGCTCTCTTACCTTTACCTGGCGGGTTAATAGCTGCTCTTATCGCTTATTTCAGATGTAAACTGCACATTTAGTAGTTGAACAGAGCAGGGCTCTTTAAACTCTGATTATAATCGCGTGATTCACTTTTGGATGAAAAGGCGTGGAGTAAAGACTAGCCCTCAAAGCTGTAGCAGTGTGTTTTTAAATAGAATTTGTTCACGAAATATGCAAAAAATATCTTAACTCTCGCTTTAAAACGTGGACTTTCACCTCACATAACTTTATTTAAGGGGAGGTACTTTATTTTGTATGGGTTTACTTATGATTGTCCATATTAATACAAAAGTTGCACTTTTTAAAAGTTGCACGTGTTATTGTGCGACAAAACAGTTCATAAATAATGTGAAGGAGCTCGCGACTGTTCAATAATCATACCACACCAATAATTAATCTTCTTATCTTTACTGCACTTTTAGGGGGTGAAAGACAGTGTCTCCACCTAGTGGATATCGTACAGATGGTTATCCAGACTAAATGTAGTTTTAATATAGGCAATTTCAAAGATTTTCTTAGAACTGTTAAAAATCAAACAAAAAAAAGTAAATAAATAAAAACACTCCATTTCTCATGACACATCACATGCATAATGCATTCATACTGTAGATGCAGCAATTGAGATCATTATGGGTGACAGAGGGAGGAGTATCATCATCCATCCATTTGAAAGTGAAGTGAAAGCAAATGAGTAAAAATCATGATCCATCATGAATACATTACACAGGTTTCTAATATAGGTCACAAGAGCTGAACTCAATACACAGTGAGCAAGAAGCACCAACTCATATTACACTGATTGTGTGGCGCTCCTGAGTGACAGATATAAAACATCTAATTCTCTTTTTGACAAAGGCCCGAACAGCACAATGTTACTTATGTAATAATAATAGTGTTTTCAGACATAAAATATTGAATATTAAAGTTTTAAAGTTTTCACATGCTATATTGGTTGTCAGGTTCATAATTTGGTGGAAAAGCACAGGTTAACCGCTATAGTAACTTTGATATTTGATACTAATCCTTTAACAAGTTGCTGTGCATTAATTTTTTTCTTTCATTGTGAAAAGGTCAGTGTGATTTTTTTTAATTCAGCAAGGATGTATTAAATGAATTATTAGTTTAATTAGATATTAGTTTAATGAACCAAGTTATGGTAAAGACATAATGTTACAAAAACCCAACTGTTTTCAACACTGATAGTAATGAAATGTTTCTTGAGCAGATATTAGAATAATTTCTGAAGGATCATGTGACACTGAAGACTGAAGTATGGCTGCTGCAAATTCAGCTTTGGCATCAAAGGAATTATTTACATTTAATATAAATACAAATAGTTATTTTCAATTGTAATAATATTTTACAATATTACTATCATTTACTCTGTTTTTTATCAAATAAATGCAGACTTTGCGAGCATTAGGCTTTTTCTAAAAACATTTAAAAACCAATCTTTTGAATGGTATAGTGTTTTCCTCATGTTTTGGTGTGAATTTTAACAGTAAGTTCAAATACTGCCTAAGGGGTTTAAATGCAGCAGTAGTCCACTACAGTGAGCTCACTGAATGATGCTGATAAGGTGCTTGGTGCTGAGGGCTCTCCTAATCCCAGTGTGGGTCCTGATGAGAACCTTCCTTCTGCCCTGATAACTGGATGCTCCTGTCCCTGATCAAACCTGTGTGCTTTGCAGCGGGAATGTCCTTCAGGCTCTATCACACACAGCCTTGCGCACTCATTCTGCCAAGTGTTTATGTATGTGTACTGTGCATCAGAGGGTACCTGGAAAGATTTTGGTTTTGCTTTGTTAAACCAGTTAAAACCTAACAAAATTTTGGGGCTGTCAACAGATTAAAAAAATAAATCATAGATCAACTTGCTAATAACATTTTTTTTTTTTAATTAATAGCATGTAAGATATTTATTTATTTTATTTATTTATTCATTCAACAGTTCTTTCTGGTCCTTGAATCTGATTGGCTGAGAGGAGTGCGATATTCTAATGATAACAGAACTCCAACCATTTATATGTTTCACTCCACTTGTGGTATTTTTCACAGCGAGTGTCATGGCAGATGCCCAAATCCACTGTATAATTTTATAAATAATACTGTTTTTGTGTCACGGAATGTTGTTTTAAGAGCTTTCTAGGCAAGAATGTACTTGTTTAGACTTCAAATATGTGGTTTGTTAATAAAGACAATGTCTATTTGAAAATTTGCTTCAACGATTTTGGAGATTTGAGCTCCAGGGCATCAGATGTTTTTACTTTCAACAACACCTTGTAAGACGCAGTCAACAAATGCACTGAGAAGCATTGTCATAAAAAAATCACCCTTACAGATAAAAGGATAATACGACAAAGATATCGTTTTCCTCAACAGACATTCAAACTAATGTTTTATTGTGAATATGAGCTGAAGAATGAATGCTATATCAGATGCAGGTAATCACACTCACCAGTCCATCTCTCTCTCATAATACTCTACTCCACATAATACAGTTATCTTTTAATACATTGCTACAATAAGCTTTCAATGAAGCAACTCATCATTCCTTTGTTATGCATTGTAAAGTGACGTTTTCTAATTAGTAACGGTGGCTTGGGCTCAGCTGTTAAACTGTCAACTTGAGATTTGAATCTGTGGTGGAAGGAAGTAATTTGCACAAAAGAGGGCTTTTAAAGACACTCCGTTGTTGTTTCTTATGTATTTGAACAGTTGAACTGTTGTATAAACGCAATAGCACACTCGTAGCAGTGCGATATAGCTGTATATCTGCACGGCACTGCAATGCGTGTGATATTGTTCATATATATATGTATGTGAGCAGCAGCTGCTTGGTAAGTCTGATTTTTAACTCATTGTATTGACTTTACTTTATAAGTGAATCATTTTAATTATGGACACTTAAATTAATAAAAATGCTATGACATCCAGCATAACATCAGTCTTTTTTTTTTACTCTTTGACCACATATGATGTCAATAATGCAGTAATTCAGCACCAAGTTGTGGTTCTGTTGACAAAAACAAATGGGAAAACACTAATATAATATAATATAATATAATATAATAATATAATACAACTAAAATAACCATATAAATAATGTCTAAAATTATTTGAATCCTTATGAGACAAGCAAACACATTAACAACCTGAAATGTCTTTCTTTGCTCTTTCTGTTTTCAAAATTACACAAAACAGGAAGACAGACAGGAAGTGGTAAAGCATTTCATCTATGTAATCAAGACTTAGTCGTGTTAGTCATGAAGGAGAAATGCTAAAAAAGTCTATATGTTAAATACGTAGGATTATTTTAAACTAAAAGTGGAATTGAAAAAGCCGAAGGTGAGGTGTGAGATTGTGTGAGATTTCCAATGTGGGGTCAGCAAGTTCAGAGGTTAGGTGACCTTACAGAGGAGCTTCTGTCACACTGTCTTTTACCATGACAAGATCAGGTGCCTTCAAACTCAGCATCCTCTTCTTTCTCACCTTCATCCTGTGTCTACCAGAGTTTTTTCCAAGTAAGTAAAAAGAGTGGAGTAAGATGGCTTGGGGTCTTCTCTTCGGGCAAGCATGAGTGAGGGAAATGTGGCAGCGGTGTGGGTTTGTGAGAGCACGTACGTTTCGATCAGAGCAAAGCGTGTTAAATGGTTTTATGATTGACAGCATGAAACATCAGTGTTGTCCATGTCTTTTAGAGATACACGATGAGGTATATGTGCAATGTTACCTTCTTTATGTCAAAGTTTAAATTGGGATAAAACAGTTGGCATTCACTCCAGTGACTATATCAATGTGGTCTGGACATGAAATGGTAAGAGGTTAAAAACCAATAAGTGTGTGTGTGCGTGTGCGTGTGTGTGTGTGTGTGTGTGTGTGTGTGTGTCACAAATACACACATAGCATATACCAATACATTTGTTTTCAATGTTTCAGACCTTTTAACATAGCTTTTGATACAAGCTATGTTAAGTTGGTGTGTTGTGTTGTAAAGGAAATGTCACTCTAACTTACTAACATCAACAGAAAAGCACTCTGGTGTTTGAGAAAACAGGAGGTATTAATATAAAAAATATTTAAAAACTTAAAAACCTTTTCTTTTAGTGTTTGTGGAGCTTGTAGGTGATGTGTTGTTTTTAATACTGCTAGGCAAACAAAGGATGTCAGATGATAGATAGGTCAATGATCTCATTAAAAAATTATAAAAAAGAAATGTAAAAATTCATACATACAGTGACTTGAATACACCTCTACTATGACAAACGTGTTTTTAATTTTCTAATTAAAATTAGAAAAAATAAACAGAAATATCAGGGTGATACAACTGTCCTGAAATCTTTTTTTTTTTTTTTTTAAGCCTCAAGGAATTAAATTACTGAAAAAGAAAATATAGCTAGTTATAGGAATAATGTTTTAATATTGTTTTTAATTTATTATTTTGTATTAATTGTTTAAAAATATTATAACAAAAAAATTATATTTATTAAAAAATATATATACTGCTTATTAGTATTTGACAAACTTTTGTCCACAAAATTAAAGTATTGGTGTGATCAGAAACATTCTGTAAATATGCAGAGAGAAAGAAGCAAAGAATATTAGCGAAAATAATACATTTTACACCACATTACATTTTTAGAGTCATTAAATAAAAAATAAAAAATGCTATAAAAAAGGTCAAAACCATAGCATGAATACAAAGTACATTTGTTAAGAACTTGACACATGGGTTTAAATGTTGGGCACATGGGTTTAAAAAGGATTTTCCTTTTCTTTGCTCTATTATATTGTATTTTAAACAGAATGTGTTTTAACTTTAAAATTCAAATCTTAAGAGCATCTCTTTTTTTTGGTTCTCAGAAATATCACAAATTGAGTTTCTCTGTGAGCCCTTTGACCATTGCACACCTGAGAATGATGCACAGGTGTGTGCTCCATCTGACCCTCCATGTGTGACAGAAATGATAAATGCCAGCAGTCAACACACACGTTCTGAAGGCTGGTATCTGTGTAAGACTGAAATGGATCTGCAGCTTCACCACAATACCTCACAGTCAGGTGAGATAGTTGTTTATTATGATTTCATGTTTGAATATTACTGTTTGTTGTCTACAGTAATAACTGTGTGCATGTTGTACGTTTCATAGAAGAGCATGTGATGGTGCTACTGACAATGAAGGCAGGCAATCTCTCTGGATGGAACATTAGTGAGTTTGCGTTTCTCAACAACACTGATCTATACACAGGACCCCAAAACGACCAGAGACTGTTTTATTGCTACCTCCCACCAGACAACAGCAAATGTCCAGATCTGAACATATCCATGCAAGAAAAAAACACCAGCCCTCCAATACAAGACACCTCCATTTTAAAAACCACTACTTCTGCGAACCCAACTGCCTTTTCACTCAAAACAACTACACTGTCTTTCCGAGCAACAGCTTCTACAGATGAGCTGAAGTGTCAATCAAGCAGCAGCAGTTTCCTCTTGTACTACCAGGAGAACAATGAAACAGCAAGATCTGCCGCATTACCAGTAATCCAAACAAGAAAAGGTGAGAAACTGTCAGAAAAATGTTATCTGCCACAATGCCATGCTACACAAAAAAAAAGACAATAAACCTGACCTTAATCATTTAAAATAAAATTATATTCCTCTTGTCAGTCGATCTAAATGTATTATTACTATTAGTATTATCTGAACACTAAGACTTGCCTGGAGTATGAAGCACAAATGTGACCCTGGACCACAAAACCAGTCATAAGGGT
>NW_015536800.1:2195316-2195619 GCF_001515605.1 Sinocyclocheilus anshuiensis | reverse complement strand
GGAGGAAATACATCAACTTCGCGCTGTGGATCGCCAGATCGGCTTTCACCGTGGACGAAGTGGGGTCCAGCCCGGGGTCGTCACATGTGGTTGCCGCAAGCCGGCCGGATGCTCCTTCGTCGAATCCACCGGCCACGCCATTCTCAAGCCAGCCTGCCGCCGCTCACTCTAGCCCGCGGCCCTCCACTCACTCTAGGCCTCCAGCCTCCGCTCACTCAAGCCCGCCATGTGTTTTGTTGTGAAAGCCAAACTACTTTGTTTGGTCTTCCAAAAGAGGACACGACTAGAAATCAGTGGTTAAGT
>NW_015536800.1:2124834-2192857 GCF_001515605.1 Sinocyclocheilus anshuiensis | reverse complement strand
GCTCACTCTAGGCCGCCGCCGCTCACTCTAGGCCGCCGTGTGTGACGCTGTGGAAAGCCAAAAAAGCCAAACTACTTTGTTTGGTCTTCCAAAAGAGGACACGACTAGAAATCAGTGGTTAAACAACACTGTCAACACTGTTCCAGAACACTTCAACCCAACTATTCAGATGTGTGCTGCGCATTTTATGGAGGACTATTTCCTGAACCTGGGAGAGTAGTGTAAGTACGTTTTTTATATTTAAAGAGTTTTTATATTTAAAGCGAGTTTTTTGGGCAGTGTAGAGTAGGGCTTGTTGTTTGTCATTTCTCCGATCACAAATGCAGACATGGTTTTATGTTTACGTGGCGCGATGCAACGCATAAAAAGACAGTATAAGTCATTATAATCCGTAATTATGTCCCCACTGGATGCAGCAAATGCCTCGTTTATAATGGGTTTTAATGTTGTTTTCTCGCCGCTCCGGCTGGGACAAGGCATCACAATATGGTAAGGGGCGTAACATTTCCGTCACACGCTTGAGGTATTCGGCCAATCACAACGCACTGGATAGCTGGCCAATCACAGCACACCTCACTTTTCAGACCGATGAGCTTTGTAAAAATCTACGTGTTTCAGAAAGGCAGGGCATAGAGGAGAAACAATAATGTACAGTATGTGGAACATAATGTGTTTTTTTAACCTTAAACCCCTTTAAATCGAGATTTATACTTCAACTGAAAGCTGAATAAATAAGCTTTCCATTGATGTATGGTTCTTTAAAGTTGTCCAAATGAAGTTCTTAGCAATGCATATTACTAATCAAAAATTAAGTTTTGATATATATTACAAAATATCTTAATGGAACATGATCTTTACTTAATATCCTAATGATTTTTGGCATTAAAGAAAAATCGATAATTTTGACCCATACAATATTTTGTTGACTATTGCTACAAATATACCTGTGCTACTTATGACTGGTTTTGTGCTCCAGTGTCACAAATAAGAACTGATAATAAGAACTGATTCAAGGACAAACAGAGTGTAATGTGAATAATACACTGTAAAAAATGGAACAAGCTATCTACTTAAAAAAATTATGGTAACAATATTCCACATAATATTTTTGAGTAGTTTTTAAGGCTTGATTTTTTTAATGGAATCTACCTGAATAAATAATGTAAAATCATTCTAAATTAATTAATCTATGACACAATGAATTTAATATAATTAGTGAAATGTGCTCAATTATTTTAAATTGATTCTCAAAAGTCTGTGATTTTGAGTGAAGCCTGTTTGTATTTGACTTTGAGTTATTTTTTACATTTAAAAGACTGTATACAGCCAACCAGCTCAAGTAGGAAAATACTTGAGCAATACTGGAAAATACTGCACTAGCAAAGCTACTGCTCATTGAACAAGGCTTAATGCCTTAGAGAAGTAGTAGCCATAACCATAAGCTCTACACTTCTGCACAATGGTAACGATTGCACTGCACAATGAAAACTTCAATGTAACTTCAAACTCTTTCAAATGTCAAACATAACTGAACATTAAACATTAATAATTCTTTCCTTCATTTTTTTTAGTTTAATCAGTTCCTCAATTCAAGCCTCAAAACTGCTTAAGTTTCCTTTAAAAAAATGAGGAAAACACATCTCTTGGTTTTATTAGTAAAAAGTCCTCAATATTTTCTATACAACACTGAACCACAATTTCTTTAATGAAATATACACACTATTTTTAATTATCACCTTAATTTTTTTAATGAAAATTACAAGACCCATGATTCATTTTTTTACATTTTTATAAATTAGAATAAATCATTTGGAAAATATTTTAATTTCAGCCATTACAACATATTTTTACAATATGTATCAAATATATTTTTTTTTCCCCAACACATACTTCTACACTGTGATTCATTCTCACCCAAGTCTCTCCACATCCCTCATAAATTCCTTCTGAAGGAGAGCTGGGTCTGTCTTTTATCCTGTCTATTGATTCAGGCATGGAAGGAGACAGCAGGACTTCATAATTCAACCTAACTTTTGATATAGTATAGCAAAACATCAAGCCAGTCTACTCAGTGTTTGACTTATCCGAAACCACAAATCCTTTCAGACAGCATACTTCCAGACTCATACAAGATTATTTGAGTTAATGTACGTGTAAAATGAACTTGGCAAGACAAGGGGATAGTGTAAACTTGGTGCACCTGGTGTTTAAGTATTGTAAACATGCTGTATTTTTTCTTCATGTTTCATTCATGTATGTTACGCTGCACTCTCTTTTAAGTATTCTGTTGCTATTGTCCTTCACTTTTCTTGTTGTTAGATGACCGGTGGTGTGTGATTACTTCGGTGTGGTTGGCTCTGGTACTGACTGTGGTTGTGGTAACCCTATTGAGTGTGGGCAACCTGATCTTTAAGAGCAGAAAACGTGAGTATCACTTCTACAAAACAAATCTAGTCAGGCCCAACAGACATTTTCGACTTGGAATCCATAATTACAATATAATTGAGAATGCTGTGTGGATCTCATTTTGGTCTTCTCACTTTAGGAAAGTCCCGTTTGGTTGCATCTGTGCCAGTTTCAGCCCGTGGACATCAGCTCAAAGAGCTCAGTAAGCAAAAAGAAAATTGTGAGTGACACTGGCAAGTATAGAGCTGCAAAGTTTTTCTATAATTGTGCTAATCAATTCTCTCATTTTTACTTTCAGTAATGAGTGCTGTCCTTGCTGTGTCCATAGCAACGTGCAGCATAAGTGGTAAGCAAGTGTCCTTGTTAAACAATCATTCTTCATTTGTGTAAATAAATAAATGACAAAAAAAGTACCATATCAGGTACAATGGTACCATGGCACTGAGTGATTGTCACATATTTAAATGGTCCTCCAAGGATCTTCAAAGACTTGGTCAAGTCAAGTTACTTTTATTTAGCGCTTTACACACAATATAGATTATTTCAAAGCAGCCATGATATACCATGATATTACCATGGAGCATGACCCCAAAACCATGGTAATACCATGTTCAAAAATAGAACTGGATCAAGGGAACTGATAGAAGGAAGGTTGATAGATTTCAATCTCCTTCATCTCTACAGATGGTGATGTATTCTCTGAGAAATCGTCAATGGGGAACAGAACAGAAGGTAAACAAACAACCTGTTCTATCATACTGCACTCTTTTTACCCAGAAGAGATCTGTGCTTTATCACAATGCAACCCTTACATCTTTACCTAGCACTGAGTTTCCTTACTCGAATAGAAATTCTCCAGACCACTAACTCTCAATCTACACTTTCCCAGAAAACCTTCTGAAGGTAGCTGACCTCACATACAAGAGAAGTTATCGGATATTTATTTTATACAGTGTGGCAGAGTACAATAATTAAAGGTGAAGTGTCTGTAATGGTGGCAAACTCCCGAAAAGCAACTCAGGCAAACAGATTAGGTCTTGGAGCAATTTAATGATGACACTCGTGATGAAAATTCTGTCATCATTTACTCACCTCATGCTGTTCCAACCAGTTTGACTTCCTTCTGTGGGATATAAATAAATAAGTTTGTGCGAATGTTCATGCCACTTCATTTCCATATAATGAAAGTGAATGGGGTTCAGAGAATGGCAAGCTTCAAAAGAGACATAAAAAGCACACATGTGACTCTTCTGGAGCCATATGATAGCTTTGTGTGCCATTTTATGGGCTGTGGTCACCATTCACTTTTATTAAATGAAATAGCAGACATTCTGCAATGAATAATTATTTTCTGTTCCCTGGAAGAAGTTTGAGTTTAACTATTACACACACCCACTATCACATCAAAAACAGTATGTGTATGTACTGCGTAGGTAGTTGCATCCAGTATATAACATCTGGTTTCCTATACAGCATATTTGTATATTCCCTTAGGCCTATGGTATGTGTGTGTAATTTTTTTTAATTGTCTCTGATGTTTTAGGTTTGTCACCAATCTATGAGATCACAGGTATGAATGGGACACATTTACATATTCTTTCAATAAACAAATCAAAATACAAACACAATAGAGCCTACTTTCAGATGACTAGCATTGAATAAACATATTCCAATAGACACAAATTATAATCAAATTTTGCTGTAAATGATCTTACATACAGGTTAACTTTAGTTAGAGAGAGAAATTGATTGTATGATGTGCCACTTGATTTTTGTTTTGTCTGATTACACTATATGACTCACTTGAAATATTTTGACAAAAATTGACTTGTTTCCAGAGACCTCACTAGATGAAGAAGAGCAAACTGAAGATGAGGAAGATGAGCAATGTAATGCCTCTGTAACAAAGGAAGGTAAATGTATCTACATAAAAATGAAAATTGTAAATAAATATTAGTATGGTTTTCCTCTTTATAATAGAACTAATTTATTATTTTGGATTAAAAAATGCTCCAAAAGTCAAAACCCCCAAGCATTCCATGTGTTTAGAATATTAAACATAGCATTTGTATGCTTTAAATTCAATGTAAGTGGAGACTTAAGAAAGCAAACTAATACTTCAAAAAGATGTCCACTCTGATTTCCTCATTCGTCGGCTGATGTAACACTTTCTGATGTTTGATGATGGTATATACTCTTAGTATTTTGATGTCACTACTAGTTCTTTATCAGTATAGCCTGAAACAGTCTTTGAATCTTGCATAATATCTCATCCAGTCACATTGATGATGATCGGTATCTTTGATGCCAGCATGTTGCTCCGGGCAGAATAAATTACTCTACAGATGGCCTCCTGGCAGTCTGATGTTGCCATGGTTATGGAATTCTACTAGATACATTTTTAATAAGAGTTTTTAAAAAATCACATCAGCTCCAACATCTGGCAGCACAGGGCCACTGTGAACCACCAAGTAAGTGACCATGTTTCTTTAATGTCTCATTAATGAGCTAAGCTGTTCAGAAGCATTCATTTGAAGTGTTTGTCACTTTACACCCTTCTCCATTCTCTTTTTTCCATGTCTAGCTTACCTGCATCATAGAAGCAACTTTTCATGTTCTGGTCATGAAGAAGATGGGGAGCTTTAACCCTTTAAATCTAAGAGAGCAGAGGCACTTTATTAAAACAGAAAATATATTTGTTTACAACACGACAGAGGCCAGATAACTTCATCATGCTTTCTCCGTAGATAAACATCATGTTAAAGTGTCTGTAAGTGACGTTAGGAGTTCTAGAACTGATAATGAATTAAACAAGTATCCTGTTCTACAACCCCATCGCTTGGACACAACCATAGTGACCAAGCAATATACACTGCTCCAGAAAATCAACACAATGGATCAGTCAGGAATTATAAGGAGAGAGCAGGTGTCTGTGGCCACCACCTACAAAACCATTCCCTTTATGGGGGTCATCTTGCTGCTGCCTCTCCAGTGCACCTGTTGTCACATTCATTAGCACCAAAGCATGTAAAACTGATTCATAATCACTTATGATTCCTAACTGGAAAGATTAACATCCCTGATGTTTAAACATTCTGCACAAACCAAACTCATATAAGTTCATCTTCCGTGCACTCATCTTCCAGCTTTCAATATATGCACTGCCCAACATTATTAACTAAGAGTGCCTCATCTGTAAACATTTCTAAAAGTTGTTGTTGTATTGCGTCTTTGTGTGTGTTTAAAAGCTGCTTTTGTAGGTTTCTTCCACAGATCTGCAATTGACAGTCTTAGCGTTATCTTCACTACAGGAATATGCATCACAGTATAGTGTTATGTCACACACAGTCTCAACAAAATCTGTTTGCCCAATGCTGAAAAAAAATGAGGGAAGATTTCTGTGACTAGGCTGAAGACATAAACCATGGTTCTCCAACATCCATTTAGCAAGCAGCATGGCAACACTAATGTGATTTCATAATTATACAACACCAGTCTTAAGCTCCTGTGGCTATTAAAGTAATACTCATGTTTCCATAATGCACTTTTTTTCTTCACGTCATCTTAAAATGTACAGAGATTTGTAACTGGTGCTGAGAATATTTTCACAACAGATGCTGAATAAAAACACAACAGTACTGAGAATTTCAGTCTTTAGTTTCCTATTATTTATATTACAGATTATACTATTACCATAGATCTTGGTTAATTTTATTCAAAACAAAAACTGGTAATGGTGTATGAGTGATTGATTAATTAAAGTGAATGGTAGTGGCAGACCTCCAAATCTGCTCAGACAATACAACACATGATTAATAATCTTCATTTTTTGTAAAGTAACTTAAAAAAAAAAAAAAAAAAATACATAAGCAGCTTCCTAAATAAGTTAGGAGTTTCAATCTTATTTTCCTAATTATCTCATTGTAAGAGTCTATATATAGACTAGAATTGCACTTTTTGGTGTAAGCTCTCATACTGAAGCAACATACCTAAACACAAAACACAGATACAGACAGAAACACACACAAACAGAATACAGGCACTACTCTGTGGATGCTGCTTCTGGGGCTGGCTTGGCCGCAGTTCTGCTGGTCTGGATGTGTGAGACCTGAAGAACAGGCAACAGCAGCTGGAATGCATTGTGAATGTAGGTAGTGCTATTACACCCCTGAGGAAACAAGACACACAGTGTAGTGATGAAGGGTCATCATTATCATAACTACAGTCATTATAATTAGCATCATCAAGTCCCCTATCGCAGTCTCCTCATTTGTCAACTGCATTATGAAAAAAAATATCACATTCAGTTTTACCTCCAGCATCACACTGTCCACTAGAGGATTTACTACTTCTGCTTTTCTCTGACTCTATAGGGTCAAAAAAGAGAGAGACAAAAAAACTGAAAAATGTTAATTCTAAACTTCAGCACAAAAATTTTATAATTTTTATTAAAAGCAACAGTATACACCTTTTATATATAATAGTATAACAGTATCTATATTTTAAATCACAAATACATTTCAATTAACGAAACTGATTTTTAATAGTTTTAGTTAAATGATAACAACATGTGTAACAGCATTTGACAGAATAAGACTATGAACGTGCATTAAGAAATTAAATGGGATCAGTTATGTCATCAATAATGTTTTCAGAATGAACTGAGCACAGGTCAGTCAGACTCACCCCTGCAGCCAGTAATGTGTCCGAGAACTTTCGGGCCAGGCATCTGACCTCCTTACACATGGCACTGGTTAACCTGAGCATACTCAACAGTCACTAAACAGCTAATAAAAAGATTGGTCTAATAACGTCTTATGGAAATGGCCAAGGAACTCACCTGACCAGTACACTGGCCTGTTGGCTGGCTGGCTTCTCCAGCTCTTGTCCGTGTAAAATCAACTCAGTCACTTTGTGTAGCTGTTCTATACTACGAGCGGTCACCTCAGCAAGACTGCCCACTGATGACACATATACTTTCTATACACACAAAAAGACACATTTAAATAAACATTTATACACAGAATATTGGAATGATTTCTGAAGGATCATGTGACACTGAAGACTGGAGTAATGGCTGCTGATAATTCAGCCTTGCCATCACGGGAATAAAATATATTTTAAAATAGATTAAAATAGAATTAAAACAGTTATTTTAGATTGTAATATTTTTTCACAATATTACTGTTTTTACTGTATTTTTAATCAAATAAATGCAGCCGTGGTGAACATAAGATTCTTTTAAAAAATAATCAAATAATTATTTATTTATATAATATTTAATAATTATTAAAAAATAAATAAGTAATTATTGCAAATATTTTTTGAAAGAAAGAAAACAAATATATATATATATATATATATATATATATATTTATATGGTTAAGATGTGATAACACACTGAAGACATTTCTCACCTTAACAGCATCCGAGTTTCCGTCCTTTGCACTATTTTCCTTATTCTCTCCCTCTTCTCCCTTCTCTTTCTTTTCTTCTTCTTTATTTTCCTCCTTTTCTGGAGCAGGGCAAGTGGTGGAGCTCTCTTCCTTTAATTCCTCTGTTACATTCTTGACATCTTCCCGGGATTGCTCCACTTCTCGCACCCAATCATGAGCTTTTATACGGGCCTGCAGGGCACACTGTATAATTAGTGTTTATGCTTGTGAATAACATATGTGTGTGTGTTGGAGAGTGCAGGTACACATTTAGGTATGCAGTGTGTGTATGTGTGGCTGTACTTTGTTCAGTTTGTCTGGAGTTGCAGCAACATGGAGCTCAAAGAGCAGCTCAGTAAGAACACTGACAAACTCCTCTCCATCAGCAGCTGAAACACACAGATCACGTAAATTTAATACCCAAGGGCAAAAATGTGGAGGACTGAAATATTTATAGTGCTCTGACTGAGTCACCTGTCATATCAAATCAATGTTTGTTCATTGAGATGTGCTAATATTAGGTTTTCCAATACTTAGTAATTTCAACCAGAATTATAGACTACAAAATCATTTCACAGCCATAATAATTATTTATTATTCATTTTAACACAAAGTCTATGATTGGATTTTAAAAATAAAGGTGTGAATGTGACGTTTTATCTTGATTAATCTACATTAATGCATAAATTGTAATATAGATTTATCTAGCACAGTATCTTGATTGTGGTCTGGATTTGACTGTGATCTGGATTTGTCTAAATATGTTTTGGCATTTGAAGACTCACAGAGAGGAGTGGAACACTGAATTTGTGAATAAAGTTCACCGTTTTCCCCTGAGGCAGCATCAGGTTCCTCCTCATCGTGAGTGATGAAGATCTCTTTAATTGCAATCAGCTCCTTCTTCATAACTTCCAAATCTTCCTCCTCCAAAGTGGACAAGAATTCCTGCACCTGAAATGAGGAGAGATACATGATGAAAAGAAGAAAAGGAGAAGGATTTCATGTCTGACTTATTAGATATGCTGCATTTATTTGATCAAAAATACAGTAAAAAGTAATATTCTGAAATATTATTAGCATTTAAACTCTAAAATGTAATTTATTCCTGTGATGGCAAAGCTGCCTTTTCTGCAACCAGTACTCTAGTCTTCAGTGTCACATGATCCTTCAGAAATCATTCTAATATCATGATTTGGTGCTCAAGAAACATATCCTATTACTACCATCAATGTTGAAAACAGTTACTCTCAAACTGAAGAAACTGAAGTTGCTGCCCAAATGAAGATCATTTATTTTTGAACAGAATTTTTTTAACACATTAAGACTTTGTTGTCACTTTTGATGAATTTAATGCATCCTTGCTGAAAACAAAAATGCCTGACCACAGACTTGGACAAGGTTGGTTTATGCTAGTTTCATGTCAATAGTATCACTCAGTGGTCTTTTTCTTCACACATTTAAATTCATATTAATATTTCATGTGCATTTGTTTATTTATTTGATAAGTAACTGTGTAATAATTGGATAACTGTACAATCAGTCGATCATTCGTGCAAAATAAACCTGTAAAATGTATTATGGGTAAATGCAAATGGTGTGTGTTACTAACCCTCCCTTCACTCTCATTGGAAAGTATCTCCAGTGCCTCAAGATGAGACAAGCCTTGGTAATCATCAAACAAGATCCCATAGTGGGCGGTTGGGTCTGTGACCATTTGACTGCTCAGTCTCTCTCTCTCCTTTTCCTTCGCTTCTTTTAACATCTGCAGACATAAGCACATACACAAACATACACTGAAAATATGGCAGAATTTTCCAACAAAACCACTGTATCTTCTAGTATCCGAGGTAAGGCGGTTGTAGGCACTCTGCTGGGTAACAGCACCCAATAATCATGGTGAAAACTATTATTTGAGCATTTGTTGACCATCTTACCTGAGACAGAGAGACAGTTCTCTGCATCAGTATTTTGGTCTTTTTAAAACCTGGATCACTCTCTGCCAAGACATTCATGGTCTTCTTTCCAATGAACTCCAAAGCATCAAGGCCTCCTGTTATTACTGACTTTCCCTGATAAAGCAAGAGGGAGAAAAATTAATTCGTTTCTACGATGAAGGGACAAGAAACATTCATTCATCTTAGGTGATTCGATCACAAGCGATCAGCCGAGACTTATTACTATCTCAAATGCCTCTCCAGATTCATCAAGTGTAGCGGCTGATTTTGTTACATGTCAGTGATCATGGTAAATCACGGTACGGCTAATGATGTGTGTTATACATGTGCAGACTCACAGTGTTTTGAACCGCGCTGCTGATGGTTGACAGGACTCCTCTGTGCACCTCCTCTGAATGAACATGTTCTGCCGTCTCTGGCCCAGAATGCTCATGAGCCTCTTCTGCCTCCTCACATGATGAGCTCTGACGGATTCGTAATGCCACACCTGCTTTCTCTTTTACGGAGCTTAACCCTTGACCTAGACACAATCAAAAGATAGAAAAACACTCAACTTTAGGGCTGCATTTGCCTGCAAGGGCTAATGCATAGAACAGATATTGACACTGATCTATTGTTCTGATAGTTTACATTCACACAACTGTGTTTACAATAATATCTACTATGACACAATGAGCTGACAATAGCACTTTCTGCATTTAGAAGTTAGGTCTTAGTATTATGCCTCACATGTGTTTTTATATTAATGGCAACTAATATAACATTGTTTTGCAAGTACTTGTTCTGTATGCAACTTATGATGTGCTGTAAGTCACCACAGTCTCTTTGTTTTTTTGTGTCTCACACACCCCAAAAAATAATTAAATAAATAAATACATGAACGAATGAAGGAATGATATAATTATATATATATATATATATAAAGAAAGTGTGCATACAGTAATGCACTATAAATCGCTTCATCTTGGTTCTACTGACTGCATGAATAACAAAACTGATCATTGGAGACCATTACAAAATACAAAAAAGACTCTACTGTTCAAAAGTTTGGGATCAGTAAGATTTTTTTTGTAAAGAAATTAATACTTTTATTCTGCAAGGATGCATTAAATTAATCAAAAGTAACAGTAAATACAATTATAATGTTATAAAATATTTTTAATTTTAAAAATGCTGAACTTTCTATAAATAAAATAATTATTAAAAAAAAATAGTATCACTGTTTCCACAAAAACATTAAACAGACCAACTATTTTGCACATTCATAATACCGAGCACCAAATCAACAGCATATTGTAATAATTTCTGAAGTTTTGTAATGAAGTAATGATTTCTCAAGTGCCACTGAAGATTAAAGTAATGGCTGATGAAAATTCAGTTTTGCCATCACAGGAATAAAGTACTTTTTAAAATATATTAAAGGGGTAAAAAATGCTGCTAAAAAGAACATTATTTTGTTCTTTGCAACTTTACAGATCTTCTTTATGCACCAAGAGCTTGTAACACTTCAAAGAGAAAGGAAAAATTGAAATCGCATCATATGACCCCTTTAAAACAGAAAAACATTACTTTAAATTGTAATAATATTTCACAATATTACTGTTTTTACTGTATTTTTGATCAAATATGACTCAAATCAACTCATTATCAACTAAACTTTTGAAAGGTACAATATTTTTATATAAAATTTAGAAACTTTGTGGTTACGTGCCTCAAAGTGGATGAGAAAAAATTTAATCTCATATGTATTCTTGCTGTTTACTGTACATGCATGCAACAAAATTTGATCTGTGTTACATGAACATTTGAAATGTGAAGAAAGATAGATAGATAGATAGATAGATAGATAGATAGATACTCTCTCTGTGACAGTGTTATCTAACAGTTAACTGTGGTAGGATCTACTGTATGGTTTACTATGGTGACTTACCCACAGTGGATGTAGCAGTGGTCAGAAGTGACTTCCCCCAGGAGCCCCAACTACTCCAGCCTTTAGATTTAGACTCATCCAGGGGCTAATAACATCCACACAGCCAAAGAACAATCACAAAATACACACAAAAAAAATATGTTATGGATTTTGTTACATGGCGCAGACACAGATCAACCCTATTAAAAGTACCTCTGTTCCCTGTGCTTCTTCCTGTGTAACATCTGGATCCAAGCTCACCAAATCCACACATTCAGTCACCTGACCCTCAGGTTTTTCTTCTGATGGGTGGACCTGCATCTCTTCAACACCTTTGGTTGTACTGTGCTCTTCTGCAGCCGCATTGGTTACGTCAGGGGCCAATGTGTCTAGTGAGAGTTGTGATATAGACGGGACTTCATCTGTATTGGCTGCAGCTACGGTGGCAGTTTCATCAGAGGCAGTCGGCTGGAGGGAAGGGGGAGGTTTTGTAATGAGGTCTTCCACGGTCTCATCTTGCGACATGGTGCTCTGATAAAAAATAGATAAACAAAGACAGTGTAATGACAGGCAATGCAAACAGCTGGCCATGACTGGCTGTGATTGACAACAAACTAACTTCTGACTAGACAGTTGAGCTCTGACTAAGGTTTGCAAAATAAACAAAAATCGAGCAGTGACACAGATGATTAGGAAAACAGTGAAAAGAAAAAATGATGTTGCTCTTGTGAAATATCAAGTCACATTATAAAAATATGTTGCTCAGAGAGACTCATTTCTCAAAAATGCAGATATAAATTGGCTTGTTGTAGTGCATACAAAATAACAGGGTATTATTTAGGAGAGTAATGCTAATGGGTTGCTAATATAATTTCTATAATAATTTGGAATCAATCCTAAAAGGATCAAAAACAATTTGATCGAGAAAATCTGATTTTTTTTTTTCTTTTAACCTAGCAGGATCTTATTTAAGTTTTAGTGGATTAATTTTTCAATACATTGCTTCCAAATTACACCAGGAATTTCATTAGGATTTCTTTGGGATATTTTGATTTCTGGCATTTCAATAAGAAAGATTTGCAGTCAGGTTGGTCAAATACACTATAGCTTCCGACATAATGTGAATACACACATACATGTGCAAGTAAGGCTTATAATTCACCTAAATCATATTTGATGTTTTTAATCTAATCATGTCAAAAGTTTTGTGTTATGGTTAGTTTTAGATTTGGGTTTAGCAACTATTCATCATCTCTGTAGCTATAAAAACCCACAACGCTTGTGATTATTATTATTATTAATACATATCTTGAATATACCATCAGTGAAACCGTATTGTACGTGTGTGTGAACAGAAAAGCTTTGACAGAACAGCATTCAGACACATTAAAGAGCACCAGCGCTGTCCCTGAATGGTGCCGCGCTATCAAGCGCCTTTGTTTAATGCGGATTGCAGCGCCATCTAGCGGTTATTTTAGAAACGTACAGCCACATTCAAACTTTAGTTTGTAAATAGACGTTCAGTAAATGAATACACACAGACAGAAACTGTATATAAAGCAGATTATAAACCTCAGGTTACACGTTACAGTTTCTAAACAATAAGACGCATGCAGTTTTATGATGCCTTAAAGACTGCATTTATAATAACGTTAGCTAAAATCAAACGCCCATGTTTGCTTACAAATCGTTTATTCGTTTTCCCGTTATATTTGTCTTTTTTATTGTAACTTATTTATCTGAAGAATGTTAAAGTGTTTTTAAAATACCCTGCGAGCACGTCAAAGGCGACAGTGCAAACGTATTTCACCTAAATAACTAACGTTAGATACCAAAGAATAACAACAAACGCGAAAAATGAAAGTTACTCTATATATACAAGCATAACGCTGAAATGCAAAATACACATAGGCAAACATAACACGAGTGTTATTTCTTCTGGAATAAAGTTAATTCATAGGCTCATCCCTTCTTACCAGTTCTGCTGACAGTCGCGCTCGTGCAACCCTTCCGCTCGAGCTCGAGCTCGCGCCACGTCGGCAGGCAGCAGCGTCGCGTGCGGCTGTGGATGGTGACGTCACCTGAACTTTTGGCACTTTGTTTGTAGACAGGGAACAAATTCCAGTCACATCTCGCGTATAAATTCGAGTCAAATGCTACACTCAACTGTAACTGTGGTACATTTGCACTTATATATTGTTGCTCTTTTGTTAGTTTTGACTGCTCTTATTGTCCGCATTTGTAAGTCGCTTTGGATAAAAGCGTCTGCTAAATGACCAACTCAGACAGTGTGAGGTATTAATCGGTTTGGTCTCGGATTTTAAGGTGGCGTTGCGTTTCATAGTGGGTTTGCAAGTGGGAAAACGAAGTAATGAGA
Organism: Sinocyclocheilus anshuiensis; assembly: GCF_001515605.1. Taxonomy (NCBI): domain Eukaryota; kingdom Metazoa; phylum Chordata; class Actinopteri; order Cypriniformes; family Cyprinidae; genus Sinocyclocheilus; species Sinocyclocheilus anshuiensis. Next base: position 2,178,775 of record NW_015536800.1, on the reverse strand, counting down.
TAACTGATCTATTATAAAATTAGAGAAAGGTTTTTCTAACACTTAGAAAATACATACATCACTGTAACTCTACTGATATTAATAAAACATTGGTAATAGGAGAATCACGGTGTACCTTAAATATTTTCAGTTGTTATACAAGTTTGGTTCGCTCAATTGGCTCGTTGGTCTAGGAGTATGATTCTCGCTTAGGGTGCGAGAGGTCCCGGGTTCAAATCCCGGACGAGCCCTGGGTTTTGATGAACGCAACAGGTCGGAAATATGATATTAACATTATAAATTACTTCAGAACTGTGGAAATCCTGGAGCCAGTTGCATAAACTTAGTTATTATGTTAAGAACAACTAGCAGGTACCCTAATGAGTCTTGTTTTTCAGATTCAAATTAGGCCAATCTAGGTTTTTATATATCTGACCAGTTATGACCAGTCTTAAAGAAAAAAAAAAAGATTATATAACTTGTTAGCCTATAGTCTAAACATTTTATGCAGCTGGCCACTGAACATCTAAATTTGTCAAGCAATTAGGTTGCCAATTAGGTTAGGCTAAATTAAAAATCAAACACAATGTCAACACATTTATACAAAATATTCACCATAAAAAGTTTATTGAATGATACATATTTAAATCTATATAATACAAAAAGTGTCTGAACAATTTGTATTAAATTCACAGTCTGATATAATGACACAGCATAATATTCCCTTTGAACTGTGAAAATATAAGTAATTTAGAAAAGACAGAAGATTCACATCTTTATAAAAACATATAATATTTGTTTTGGATTAAAAATATATCATAATCATGCTTTCTATAAATTGCCCATTCAGTCATTCCATTAAAAAACATATATATATATATATTAATATTTCCATTATCCTATATGATTAGTTAATATCTTTGATGTGTTGATGAACGCAACAGGTCGGAAATATGATATTAACATTATAAATTACTTCAGAACTGTGGAAATCCTGGAGCCAGTTGCATAAACTTAGTTATTATGTTAAGAACAACTAGCAGGTACCCTAATGAGTCTTGTTTTTCAGATTCAAATTAGGCCAATCTAGGTTTTTATATATCTGACCAGTTATGACCAGTCTTAAAGAAAAAAAAAAGATTATATAACTTGTTAGCCTATAGTCTAAACATTTTATGCAGCTGGCCACTGAACATCTAAATTTGTCAAGCAATTAGGTTGCCAATTAGGTTAGGCTAAATTAAAAATCAAACACAATGTCAACACATTTATACAAAATATTCACCATAAAAAGTTTATTGAATGATACATATTTAAATCTATATAATACAAAAAGTGTCTGAACAATTTGTATTAAATTCACAGTCTGATATAATGACACAGCATAATATTCCCTTTGAACTGTGAAAATATAAGTAATTTAGAAAAGACAGAAGATTCACATCTTTATAAAAACATATAATATTTGTTTTGGATTAAAAATATATCATAATCATGCTTTCTATAAATTGCCCATTCAGTCATTCCATTAAAAAAAAACACACACATATATATATATATATTAATATTTCCATTATCCTATATGATTAGTTAATATCTGTGATGTGTACAGCTTTGCTGTGGTTTATACATCAGACCAAGAAACAAATGCTTCATCCTTTTTCTTTCTTTGACTCATCTCAATTGTTTCATTAAGGACTTTTTCCGTTCTTATGTAAGCTCCCCCTTGTTCTTTTCCTCCTTCAAAATGTTCTTCAAAATTGTCCTTCAGTTGAGAAGAGAAAAACAGAAACCATTCTATTACAAACTGTTGAACTGCTAAGAAAGAGAAAAATATGGAGATAAAGCCCAAAGCTTAAAGCTATTCATGGGCTCCCATTTACAGATATCTGCCATTTCAAATCTATTTTAAAGTGCACTGTTTCCGTTTACACATTGCCCTTTACAAACATTTGTTCACGAAAAAATGATTTGCAAAACCTACAAACAGAAAAACAAGAGTACACTCGTCCCTGCATATATCCATAATTATATAACAAATATTTCACAAACAAAGTGTTAACAGTAAGACAATGTTACCCATAACCTAGATGAACTCACTCTAATAAAATAATGCCCCTTATTGAATGGTTCACATTTATCACATTTCTCCACCTAAACACCCCTCAGTGAAATAATATTTTACCCTTTTGAGCCTTGGACACTGGATTTGATCAAATACAACACGACACAACAAAATGTTTAGGATTATATGAATATTCATGATTACAGAAATTATTCAAATATGAATAACGGTGAGATTTAGCAAAATTAAGCTTTCTTTAAGTCCTTGCAACTAACATGTATGCGCTGGATGATCAAGTGTTCAATTTTCAGACCAGCCTATTAACATTTAAGACACCGTTTTGACCTCTCACACTTTCTACCTGTATTTTTAAAATGTATGTATAGGGTCAAATCATTACTATTATTTCATTACTAAATTGTAAATTGTGCATGTGCAAAGTTGCAAGAACTTACACAGTACATAGTACTTACGGTAATAAACTACAGTATTAATTCATGATTACAATTAATAAAACATGCCAATGTTTTACTAGGTCAGGTGCTCGAAAGCTACTTTTGGAACCAAAAACTTTTTGTCAAAATGTAACTCTTTTAAGAGTCAAAAAAGATCCGTTTACACCTAGGACGATAACTATAACGATAAAGATATAGTTCTAAATGTAAAAGAACAGAGTCCACAAATATAACAATAACGCTACAGAGAAACAATATTGTTTAAATTTGTTTCAGCTTATGATTTCTACAATCGCTGACAGCCAAACACAATCCATTCTTCTTTAAAGATCTTGATCTTGAGCATTTAAAGTGGCAGATGACTGCGATGCATGCTTATAATAAACAGAACATTATTGTGCATTGGTGTGGACACTGTTATAGCTATGGTATCTAGTTATCTTTATAGTTATCATTCTTGGTGTGAACTGACTGACCCAATTCAAACAATCTCAGAAAATACATGAGCTTTAAATCAGCTTTGGTCCTTACACTGAAACATGAAACACACATGCTGAATGCATATACAGGATCTGCGTATACACATTCATGTTTCCAAATAACATACAAAAAGAGAAAAATACATTCACATTGTGCAGGTTTGACCCGAGTTGCATCTTAAAACAACATTAAAAGTGTGAAACTGTCAGAGTTGTGTTTGTGTATATGTGTGTGTGACTGGCTACTGACTGTCAGTATATCATCTATCTATCTATCTATCTAGATATAGATACATAACTGTAAATGTATTATGCTTGTTTGTGTAGTGCTGTAACTGCACAATGGGCCCTCTGACCTGCAGAGGGCAAAACAACGAGAGAGACGTGTATAGAAAGATAATGGAGAGAGAGAGTGCTTGATATAAAAAAAAAGACTTGGCATTCAATTTTGTTTATATAAGGGTCATATCCACAGCACTACTCTCCATGTCCATAGTAATGGTGACAAAATCCACTTGGATACTAATTCTTTTCATGAAGTATGAGCTAGCCATCGTATGAGCCATCAACTCCATTCTTTTCTTCTATTACACAGCGTTTCCTGAACTGGAAGGGGATGGGAAACACAAAACGGCACTTGGCGTCACTGAAGATGAAGCTCCCGTTGAGCAACGGCTTAATCGAAGGTGCAATTTCTGCTCCGTTCACGTGTTGCAGTATTGAGCTCACACCAGCATGTGGCGCTTCTTGTGCAGGGAGAGGTGATCGGAGCGAGAGAAGGTGCGATCACAGTCAGGGCACTGGAACGGCTTTACACCCGTGTGCTTCCGAAAGTGACGGGTCAGCTCATCGGAGCGGGCAAACTTCCACGTACAGCCTTCCCACATGCACTTATAAGGCTTTTCTCCTAAATGGTCACACAAAGAGAAAGAAGAGCATTTAGAAGAGTGTTTAGCCTATTCATCCGCATGAACAGTATCAGAGTAAGAGTATGAGCATTTTCATCTTTATATGGGTCAATAATAAGTAGAATAAGAAGATAAAAAATTATTTGATGATAAAAACATATGAAACAGTTAGAAATCATTTAGCATTTAGAAATCTTTTGTAACATTATAAATGTATTTACTGTCATTTTTGATCAATTTAATGTGTCCTTGCTGAACGAGGACAAATAAATAAATCCACCAAACTTTTAAATGATAGTGTATCACGGTTTCCACAAAATATAATCATTGATAATAAAAAAAAAGTCTTTATTGAGCAGCAAATCAGCATATTAGAATGATTTCTGAAGGATCATGTGACACTGAAGACTGAAGTAAAGGCTGCTGAAAATTCAGCTTTGCATCACAGGAATAAAGTAGTAATAAAAAAGCTGTTTAACAATATTTTTGATCAAATAAATGTAGCTTTGGTGAGCATAAAAGACTTTTCTTTTTCTTTTTTCATAAACACAAGATGTTTTCCCAACAAAAAGATTGAAAAAAAAAAAAAGAGTGTCACATAATGAATTGTGTGCATTAACAAATGTCTTTGCATATATAGCCCATTCACCTGTGTGTGTGCGTCTATGAGCTTTCAGGTGGGAGCTTTTGGTATAGACTTTATTGCAGCCATTGAAGTCACAGCGATGAATTCGACGCTTCTTCAGTGGATCTGGAGACTCTAGCTTTCGACGTACAATCACTGAGTGTGTGTTTCCCCTGTTAAAGACAAAAAAAAATGAGTGTTCGTGGTGCACCTCTTGCTTTAACCACCAGGGGTCAGAAGCATTACATACAATCTACCTCAAAGCAGCGCATGACACTGTTTTGTTTTAAAGGGGTCATATGATGCTTTTTTAAAGATGGGCGTGGCAGAGTCTTAACTTTGATAAAGAATATCTCTTTGGTTTTGAGACTTTAGTCTTTGTAACTTCAGGGATCTTATCGATGCACAATCAGCTTGTAACACTCCAAAGAGAAAGGAAAACTTGAAATCGCATCATATGACCCCTTTAAGTTATCTGAGTATTGTAAGTATTTATGACCTTAGCTCCACATTAGATTTTGTTTAATTACAGTACACTTTTTTGGTGCTGTACCATTCTTCATTTATGATTTTTATTAGCAGTGCTTGTTTGCAAAAGGAAAAATCCTTATGCTCACACTTAGGCCTTAACCACAAGGAACTAAAGTGGGCAACTCATTCTGCACCGTTTGTGCTACGGACATGAATAATACATCTAATTGTGCAGCTTGTTGAGTTAAGGCTGGCACTTTTCTAAGTGACTGGACTTACAATTTCCGACTTGCAGACAATAAACCAGTTGAAAAAACTCCCATGCATTTACTGAACAGGAACACCTTTTACTGTAAGTTCCTGCCTAAATACACCCTATTATTAAATACTTCTCTCTCTTTCTCTCTCATCTCACCATTAAACCCCTCCATACACCTTACCCTCCCTTTCTGTTTCAGCTACATATTTTCAGTCTTTGTCTACAATGTCACGTATTCTCCCACTTTCTACCATTTGTGCCTAAAAGTAGCTGTTTTTTGGCACCGCACCCAATATAAAATGATCATTCTACTTTTCTCCTCCCTTCCTTTCTAAATCAAACGCTTTCTCCTCCCTTCCTCATAAACATTGCTCCTTTCTCTGTATTTCACCACTTTTTTTTCCTTTTAGTCACACAGTATGTCCATAGCCAATGACACCAAATCCACTGGAATACATCACACACACACATCCACTGTAAAAGTGCACTAAAACACGCACAAAATAAGATGTCTACACAAACTCTCAGCCATGCGCTTGTATGCGCTCAAGCACAGATACGTTCCTACCCCATGAGGGTTTGAAAATACTTGGAGACACACTGTCTCTGAAATGCATGCTGGGGGATTTTATCAGACACGCAGCAAGAGACATCAGATACAGAAATATATGCTTTACACCACACATACATACACACACACACATATACTTGTTTGACTGAAAGAGAACTGTAGGCCAAATGTACTTTAAATGACAGATGATAGATAGATAGATAGATAGATAGATAGATAGATAGATAGATAGATAGATACTATGTGTACAGTATGAGTAGCATTGGTTTCTGTGCCTAATTACAGGTTTCTATATGGAATCCAGTAGGGTTTTTTTTACAAACAGATGTACAGTGAGAAAAAGTATGTAAAAACATGCGACACAACCCATTAAAGTGACAAGCTGTGACCTGTCTCACAAAGAAACACACAGTCACATGCAAATACACAATCTCATCTCATTTAACCAACTTGTTCTTATTTGTAAGATAGCATTTTTTAATGAACTTGCATGCACAAGTGTTAGCTGTGCTCATACAAAATAAAATAAATGGTGATAATGAAGAACAAATTGAGCATATGCGTGTGTTTGAGGGCTCAGTACTCACCCATAACTCGGTGGGACAGTAATGACGGGTGAGGTTATTTCCTGGCTGTGGGAATCCTGAGCGTGTTCAGGGTGGAGCTCGGATTTGATTGGCTTGAGGAGCTCATGATTGTCTGGGGGATTCTCTGACTTCATTATAGAGACTGAAGACAAGAGAAAGGAGACAAATCAATCAACCATGCAAAGAAAATATGTAAGGCTATATTATTGCAACTGTCACCCATCTACTCATCGGTAGAGAGTGAGAGCATGTGTTTGGCAATGTGTTGTTTGCTTAATATGCATATGTGAATAATGTGCCTGTGTGGATAATACGTTACAATTAAGGTACATTAATAATCATGTACTAATACATAATTTAATGCTTACTTCAACATGAACTCAGGATTAGCTAATCGAGTGCAGGAGTAATATGGATTCATGCATATTTCTGCATAAGGATGGCACTTTCAGTGCATGATAATTAATATTTTAGATAATGATTTGCAAGTGCATCATTGTTATGATCTTACTTCAAGATGCACGTCATTACTAACTCATCCTTAAAGGGATAGTTCACCTAAAAATGAAAATTCTGTCATCAATTACTCACCATCATGTCATTCTAAACCTATAAGACCTTCGTTCATCTTCGGAACAGAAAATTAAGAAATTTTTTATGAAATCCGAGAGCTTTCTGACTCTTTTCATAGACAGCAATGGAACTACCACGTTCAAAGCCGAGAAAGGTAGCAAGGACATAAAATAGTCCATGTGACATCAGTGGTTCAACCTTAATTTTATGAAGCTATGAGAATACTTTTTGTGTGCAAAGAAAACAAAATAATGACTTTATTCAACAATTTCATCTCTTACTTCTGTGCACGTTCACAACAGTACCACGATGCATGCATGGTACTGTCGTGAACGCGTGTCGAACATCTATCAAGCAACTATCAAACATACTAACAGGTAGTTACTGCCGTTATTCATGCATGAATCCATATGACTCCAGTTGTACTGTAGTTAAGGATAACACTTGATTGATTCACTATTCATGAGTTCATGTTGAAGTAAGTATTAATTCTATGGCGTTATTTTAATGACAAATGTCGAGAGCGCATTATTGTAGCGCGAAAGCACATAAATATAATACGCGAGCGCGAATCTCTCCGCACGCATGTACAATTAAATTTTTTTAATATCAGATTTCAAAGATGGATCTGTAATTTCTTTACAATTTAATACTACTAGTCATAATAATCAAACATTAGATATCAATCGGGTACTTGGATGATTTGGAAATAACCTAGTTTAACAGTTTGGTCAAACCTCTCTGAACGATTTATCTAAACACAGACAAAAAAGCATATGAAGTTCTTGTGATCATATAGCCTATGTATTGTGTACTTGGATTGATTTTATATATATATATATATATATATATATTCCCTAAACCGATACTTAAGATTTGGAGACCAAATATAACACTATAATGAATTTCTCATATTTGTCATACACTACATTATATTCTGTGTTTAATGCATTTACAGACAATGTAATTACATGTAACTTTCATATAACGGTATATTCACTGTTTTAGAGGAGAGTTTTAAAAAAAAATAAACTCCCAATAAATGTCCAAACAGTGATTCTATCAGAACATGTATTGTGTTATATCTTGCATCATTTATGTCTATTTTTGCATTTGATGTTGATTTGATAGGAATTGTTACTATTGCCATCATACCAACTGAGAATTTATTGCAATTTTTTAAAATTCAGTTGAGGTATCTGACATATGATGACATAACATTGATCTTTTATATGAAGTCTTTAGAGCCATAGACTATAATATGTTGTTTTTATATGTTGTTATTGATAAATTGCTCAGAGATCAACCAGGACAGAGGTTATATGTACAAATCATCCAAGCACCCAATTCCTGGCCATTTCTATAGGCTACATTTCATTAACATTGCTAAATATTATTAAACTGGAAAGAATTTAAAGATCCATCTTTGATTGTCAAAAGAATTACGGGTTCACTTCCCTCCCAGCCAATTAGATTTCACACGTTTTCATCGATCAGTCGTGGAGGTCTGATTGGTTAAAGCTTTATTATATAGCACCTTTTAAAACTGTGTTTACAAAGTACTATACAGAGAGATGCATATGTGCATTCACAGAAAAGAACAAAAAACAAACATAAAAGAGATAAAGTGGGCCTAGTAAAACAATTTTAAAAAATCAAGGAAAGGCCCTGAACAAATCTGTTTTGAGACTACTTTTTAAAAGTGCATAATAACTTTTGACAACATTTAATTCAGGTGTGATAAGAATTAATATCTGCATGAGCATAGAGAGATTTGCGAGTGCACAGGACACAGTTTGAGCGCGCACACTTTGAGCTACAGGAGAGACACGTTTTAAGTGTCCGGTCTTGAGCGAGAGCAAAGGAAATCCGCGTGCGTGCGGGGAGATTTGCGCTTGCGTATTATATTTATGTGCTTTCGCGCTACAATAATGCGCTCCCGACATTTGTCATTAAAATAACACCATATAATTCAGGTATTAGTACCTTTATTGTAAAGTGTTATCCCTGTGTGTGATACAGAATGTTATTCTGCTTACACTGCTTGTGGTTAGCAGGATCCTCAGGTGTGACGGGTGAAATCATGATGGAGGGAGACAGGTGTAGTGGAGGGTAGAGCACAGGTAACGTCTGCAGCATAGAAAGCACTGGTACAATAGGTGTCAAAACCTGCATCAGAAAAACAAACACAGATGGATTACGACACAAGACATGTCAGTTGGTCTCTAAGTTTTAATAATATTAAGCAACAAAACTGTTTTCAACATTCATAATAATAAGAAATGTTTCTTGAGCACCAAATCAGCATATTAAAATGATTTCTGAAGGATCAAGTGACACTGACAGCTACTTTGCCATTATAGGAATAAATTACTCTTAAAATATATTGAAATACAAAAAAATTCAATTGTAATAATATTTCATAATATTACTGTGTTTTACTGTATTTTGATTAAATATTTGCAGTCTTGGTGAGCATACAGTAAAAAAAAAACTTTATTTGATGAACAAATGTTTTTCAAGTATTAAAGCAGCACTATGTAACTTTTTCTGTGTAAAAAATTTGCCAAATGTATATAATGAGCGAGTACATCATGAATTCATCTTCCAAACCGCGTTTTTGTCTTATTCCGAATCACTACGGAAAACACTTATAATAAGTACGTATATTTGGACTATTGTAGCCTGGTTGGGTCGTCACCGCTGCGCTCCGGTTGGAATGTTCTTCCACGGGATGTGTGCAGTTCTGTTTATTAACCGCTAGAGCGCCAAAAGTTACATAGTGCTGCTTTAATAAGCAGTAAAGCACTGTCATTAAAATATTTAATAACAATAATAACAATAATAAAATCTATTTAAATCAGAAATGAAAAATAAGCTTATAATAAAAGACGTGTACTGAAGTGACTGTGCATAAAAAGGGTCATACAGTATGTGACCTAACTAATAAGACTAGAAATAAACACCATGTTTTCTGCCCATGTACACTGGATTACCATGTAAACACCATTGAATTGGAAAATGGTAATCAGTCAGTACCATGGTATCACCACAGTACATTTTTTGTAAGGCATCACCACTATTCTTACCGAAGGAATAGGAAGGCCAAGTGGTGGGGTCAGCTGCCTTGTCTGAGATGACCCGAAAGTGCTTCCTGTTATAGAGCCTGAGCCGGAGCCGGGGCGAGGACGTGACACCGGACTGGAGATCTCATAAGGCGATGGTGGAGTGGCTCTGGGAGATGACGATGCCAGAGATGATGAAGGCGATGAAACGGAGGATCTTTTGCTGACGGATAAATCGACAGGTTCGTTCTGGGAGTGATGGACATCCTGGGACAGAGGGTGTGTGTGATGGGGGCTCATGTAGGAGTAGGGTTCTTGGTAGTAGTGAGGGGAGTATAGGTGAGATGTGGAAGTAGGGACCATGGAAGGAGATAATACGACTCCAAATGCCTCAGGAGCAGGTTTAATCAGGTAAGCTGGGTAAGTCAATGACTGAGAGAGAAAGAGAGAGAGACGTTAAACACACTGTGAACTTGCTAGCATATTTACACATTCACATGTACATAATTGCACAAGCACTCTTATAAAGCAGCTGCTCTGAGCAGCAGTTGAGTCTGGGGACAATAAACCGACAAAAAGACTAACTTTGAACGACTGAGTATGAGCCAAATTCGACTTCCCACCCCATATAAACTCCTAACCTAATAAGAAAGGAATGCATGTCCATCTACAGCTAGAGGAAGAGAGAAAAAAGAGCAAGTACAAGATGAGTTTTAGAGATAGATTTTGTAAGAGCCTAATAATATACTCGTGCGATTCAAAAATATCCTTATTAGTCTCTATAAATGTGTCTTGTGTTATTATAAAGAATTGAAAGATTGCACATGGATACTGCACTTAAACAAACAAACCGATGTCCCAATAAGACCAGGGTGCTCAGATGGCCATTGTGTGTTAGTTGGTAAGGCAGGTTTGTTATTGGAAACGGAAAGTGAAGCATTGTTTTCTTTAAAATCACATAAACCTGATGCAAAGAACTAGACAAGTATCAGGAAGGTGGAGGAACATTTCAGATTAGTCCAAAACAACTTCTTTTGGCTTTAATCAGGTTACACGCCATATTGAATTTAACAAGGCTGTGAGGGACACAATGTCACGCACTTTATAAAGGTTCTAGATCGTGTCAACTCACTTCAAAACTGTTCTATGGAGTTTTGTCTACTAAGTGTTTTTTTTTCAGAAAGACATTTCGTCAGCTGAACAATTGGTTTGTTGTTATACAACAGTACAATCCAATGAAAGCACTGTACTATCCCTCACAGCCTCGTTTTCATTCCTGTCAAAAATTAAATATGGCACTACCCTGACTAATGTCTGTACACTAAAAAAATATGATGTAAAAACAATAGAAAGATAGTAGTAGAAAGACTGAAACAAGTATTTTCTTATAAAACTTTGAAACTTCAACAAATATTTTTTTTGCAGTGTAGAAGGGATCTCTGCAACACCTCCCATCATACCAACCTTTTCTTTACAACTAATTTATTTGAGAGTATTTACCCTAAAAACTGTACTCACCATGTCTGGCTTTATTGGGTCACACCTGAGCATGGCTGCTGCCGCTGGAATTCTGGGAAATACAGAGAACAAACATTAGTATATCAGTTAGTAACAGATAAGTCCCGCATTAGAGACATGTCGTGAGCCATCAGGAAGTCATTCTTCATTCCAAGCACACAGAAGCAGAGAAGCATGCTGATGCTTCAGAGGTGCTGAAACACTAATCACTTAAAGTACAGGGGAGGTTAGAATGCCCAGGGCGATGAACGCTGTTTGTGTGTGGCTGTACATAAGATTGCAATACTATTAGAGAGCTTTTTCCACCTGACCCACTTACCCAGTGGTCTTGGGAAACAGAAAGGCCACATTATAGTATTGCAACTAAATGCTACTATTTCAACCGTAGATAATGATTCATTCCCTGATCTTAGGGAGTTACTTCAACAGGGGCTTTTTGTCTCAGCTGTTTTTTTTATTACATAACTGATAACATTCCTCCTTTGTGTTAAATGGTAAATTATGGTTACATTAAAACTTAAAATGTATTTCTTTCTTTCTTATTTATTTATATATTTATTTATTTGTTTGTTTGTTTGTTTGTTCGGTTGGTTAGGTTTTTGAAAGAAATCTCTTATGCTTATACCAAGGCTGCCTGTATTTGATCCAAAATACAGCAAAAAAAACAATTTAATATAAAATATAAAAATAAACATTTTAATATATTTAAAATTTTTATAAGATAATATATATATCTTTACTGTCCCTTTTGCTCAACTGAATGTGTCCTCGTTGAATAAAATTATTGATTTCTTAAAAATTTTGAACGGTTGTGTTTATAAATAAATACTATTTTAATTGTATATAATTAATATAAAGTATTGTAAACTATGATATCCTGACTAAAGAGTTCAACGCAATTTTATTTTGTGAAAATATATCAATTTTACAAATGAGTCAAATAAAATAAATCATTTCGCACAACTTATAACTGTCAGATCATAAATTTCAACTACAATTCAAAGTGAAAGTATTCAAAGCATGACATTAACAAAAAAGATTCAACAAATAAATATCCGCCACAGCATGCTATTAAGCCACAATACATCATTTTAGATGTGACAGAAATGTTTACATCAGAAAAATGTCAAAACTGTGATGCTTGTGTTGTTTGATACTGTGAGTGGACAAATTTAAAAAACTAGCAAGAGTGTGAAAAAGGTATTATAAGAGAGTATATTTTGTAAAAGTCAAAAAGTGTCAATAGTAGAAGAATAACACAGCTAACATGTCTACAATGCACAAAGGAAGCTTAAAGCCAAAGATGAAAGGTCTACAGCAGTACCAGCTCATCAGATATCTTAGATATGATCATGCGGTCTTACGAACACAAAAGAGACAAATATGTTTTGCTGTTTGATCTGTCTGTGTGTTTTGTTTGAGCCCACAAAGCCTGACACAAAGATGCAGGTGCTACAGTCTATAGGTACAGTACTACAGGTGCTATAGGTGCTGATCGATTTCTATTTCCAAAAGGTAATTTAAAGTAAAAATGACCTAGGACTTTATTTTCATTAGAATTCAGTGGAGTGCATGGACTCAAGGCAGGAATGGGATGTAGGACACTTCATCAGTGAGCCATGAGACGCAATGATATGTGAGTGCTTTTACAGTCCAAAGTCTGAGAGACAGAGAAAGAAAGAGAGAAAGAGAGGGGTGAATGTAAAGTCTCTTTGTACAATCATTAACCCAGGGTGGTGCTGTTAACACACACACACACACACAAAGAACAATCTATACTAGGTCCACTGAGTCCAGGTCCACTCCCAGCAAATTTAACACTCCTCAGTCCTCAGACGCACATATATAAACAGGACGACTATCACAAGAGACAATGCCGATCACACACACAGGAAAATCACTCCCATTGGCCCCAGGGTCAGGTGTGGGTTAACAAAACAACATATTGAAGTGTACACACAAACACAGACATACTCATCCAAACCTGAAACCAACAGTATAGAATTCCATACAGATAAATAGGCACACCAAAACACAAGACATGTCACAACAGATGAGTTAAACACCATTCAAGACCTCAGTTTGAATGCTTTACTAAGTGCAAGGTTTTGTAACTAGACTCTGACTTAATGTCTGTAGTGTTTTAAATGAATAGTTTAGTCAATAATGAAAGTTCTACCATCATTTATTCACCGTCATGTTAAGCCTGTATGACTTTCTTTTTCATTAAGCACAAAATTAGAAGTTTAGCAGAATGTGCAGGCTGTTCTTTTCCATACAGTGAAAGTGAGCTACCGAGCAACAAAAGGGACAAAAATGCATCATAGTCCTTTCATATTTCATTCGGAATTCCACACCTGCAACTCTCACATAGGACAAGCATTTTGAAAAATGGATGGATGGATCATATTTTGTGTTCCATGGAGAACAAAAACGAAAGTTGCATAAGTTTGGAATGGCATGAGGGTGAGTAAATAATTACAGAATTGTTATTATTGGTTGAACTAACCTCACATTTAGAAAACTGCATGAGCTGAACCCTATTTAATATTATGATGAAAATAAGGGTTGTATTTGTTAGTCAGGCTCTTGTAAGAAAGGTCTATATCTACATCACAGTTGTGGGTCAGTAAGATTTGTTTATTTTTATTTTGATGTTTCTTATGCTCATCAAAGCTGCATTTATTTTATATAGTAAAACAGTAATATTGTGAAATATTATAACTTAAAATAACTGCTTTCTATTTTAATACATTTTAAAATAAAATGTATTCTTGTGATGACAAAGATGAATCTTTTAGCAGTCATTACGCCAGTCTTCAGTGTCATATGATCCATCAGAAATCATTCTAATATGTTCATTTGGTGCTCAAGAAACACTTATTATTATTGTTGAGAACATTTTTGCTTAATATTACTTCATATTTTTGTGGAAACTGGTAAATTTATTTCAAGATACTTTGATGTCTTTACTGTCACTTTTGATCAATTTAATGCATTTTTGCTGAATAAAAGTATGAATTTCTTGGAAAAAAATAAACTGACCCCTGACTTTTAAACAGTAGTGTATAATGTGTTTTGTATACTTACAAAGCACAGCTTTTCTTTTTAACTTGTCTCCAGTAGCATCAAAGTCTGCTAAGCTCCTTCTTAGGAAATCTTAGTCAAACAAACAGTCCTTTTCCAAATAAGAGACATACATTTTTTATATATCGCCATCAGAGTTGTTGCACACGGACAGACCTCAGTAAGGAAAAGTAAACACTGTTTTGAATTTTTCTATTTGGATTTTGTCATGTTTTTCTCTTCTCTATCATAAGACAATATGATAAGGTGAACTAGAGAGAAGAGTTCAAATCTGTCACATACATTTTAATGAATAATCCAAGTGACCATATAAGATCAGTAGTTCATGCACATTATGTATAATATATGAATCAAGGTGTCATGACATTTCTAACTCTCTGATTGTATATTAACTGAAGACCTGCCAAGCATTTTAATGCAATACTGTTAACATTTAAACTTATTATAAAGTGTTGCAGAACTCAGAGTTAGTTAAAAAATCCAACGTAGCCAAAGGCACATACCAACATGATCCTGCACACATGTTCCTACAGTGTGTTTCATTTGCATAAAAATTATATTTGCATATAAGCTCTAGCACTGGTCATAAACTGAGTGACAGACTAGAAATCATGTCAATGCTGATACAATATTCAAGTTTCATTCAAGCCATCTGTACAACTACAGCAGAGCCAGTACCAGTTTCATGCCAACAATAAAAAAGTGCCAAAAGTGCAATATTAATAAAACTAAGAATAATCAAAACAAACAGACGTCAATGACAGTCCCCATTATATTAAAGTTGTTCAAAAATACAATTAAAATGCAATTCATGCAATTATGGTAAATGAATTGAATTCACCTCTTCTTTGAAGGACGTCCTTCCATGACTTTGTGATATTGTATGGTGTAACTGTCCAAGGATTGTTAAAAAATAAATAAATAACCTTTTGTATACACACACACACACACACACACACACACACACACACACACACACACACAAAAACTCCATCAATTAAACTTTACAGTCTCATAAATAAAGAGAAGTTAGTACATGCGTCACTAGATGTGTTTAGTATGGAGAGACTGGAGTGCCAACTAGCACAAGACTTCATAACACATCAAATACCAATAATTATCGTTCTCGAGCAATTAAAGTAAGGTGTTTAAATACTTAATTTTACTATAATTATAGTCTTTGTAAGTTAACTCAATCTGTTTCTATCTTCTGTCTCATACCTCTGTTATATATAATTACCTGAAAACAAAGATTCAGAAATAAAATTTATGTTTTAAAAGATCTTTTGAATCACACATTAACAGCTTTATACTGTATGTTAACAAGGTTAAAGCTCTTAAATAGTGTGGCTAAGTTTAATATTTACAAGTATCTTTAGGTTTTAGGGTCATTATTTATTATTTTTCTTGAATGCTGTGGTGTGTGTTTAACCTCAGGCGGTGTGAATGAGTAGTTGAGACTGTTTGAAGAACTTGTGGGATACCTTATAAATTACACAAGCTCTTCACTCAACATTGCAGACCGGTGAAGTAGGCAAATCCATTAAGGCATACACACACTCAAAACCACAGAATGCTAGTGTTACGCTCTAATGCAGTTTCCTAGTGGAGAGAAATGGTCCGGTTTGCTGACATGGAGAAAATGTGAAGACCAAAATTACAAAGTACAGAATCTAATAGCAAACCCATGCATGTAAAAACCAAAAACCAAACTGAACAGCACTGGTTCAATGCACACAACCACCGCTCTCAGATAACAGGTCTTCAACCAGGTGCCAGGTGTCTGAGAGATGCATGAGATCTGAGATTGAACGGGATGATCACAATGTGAAAAACTTTACAGATAGGCTTCTATCTGACTGAAAGGTAGGAACAAAGACTGAAATTTAGGCCGAAGACCAAATTTAGCAAGAAGGCCGCAGCGTGTCTGTTATTGTTTCCACAGTGAACACATAGAGAAGCTCTGCTACATGGGGGGCCATAGTTTCCCTTCTGACCTTTCCTGAAACTAAAGAAAAAGAGAAAGAGAGACATGGAGAAAGAGAGAGAGAGAGGCTGAGCATTTTAACAATGGTATGCGGCTCTGAAAATGATCCTCTTTTGTAGTGGAGTGTTTCTGTGTGTATTGCGATAAGATCAGAGTATTGATCCAAGGAAAGAGTCGTGTGAGTGGGTGGAGGGTCTAGGCATGTGTGTGTGTGTGTGCTCCCCCTAGGCAGCCTCCCCTCAAATGCTGAAAACAGGAAAAGAGGCTCCATGTGCCAGATGGAATGTCTGACGCAAACCTCAGCCTTGAAACAAAGCTCAGAATACAACAGCCTTACTGACCCTGGGGCTTTGACTATTAGTTTTACTGTATTTGATTTTTACACCAAAAACGCTATGCACATACTTACAGTAAACCTAATCTTCAAACAATCCAAAATGCACAGGCGGGATGTTCAGATTTTGAAAAGCTGAAAATCCACACACATTCTAAATGCAGGCCAAGCTGATCACAAACCAAACCAATTACTGCAAAAGCATATAAGAATTGGGCTTGAAGCCATATTAAATAATATATTAAGTTATATTTTTGCCTGTTAGAACGTGTGTTCAACAAAAACTATGTATGCCATGTACTATTTGGCCAGATTTTAATTCATTTTAATGAATAATCCAAGTGACCATATAAGATCAGTAGTTCATGCACATTATGTATAATATATGAATCAAGGTGTCATGACATTTCTAACTCTCTGATTGTATATTAACTGAAGACCTGCCAAGCATTTTAATGCAATACTGTTAACATTTAAACTTATTATAAAGTGTTGCAGAACTCAGAGTTAGTTAAAAAATCCAACGTAGCCAAAGGCACATACCAACATGATCCTGCACACATGTTCCTACAGTGTGTTTCATTTGCATAAAAATTATATTTGCATATAAGCTCTAGCACTGGTCATAAACTGAGTGACAGACTAGAAATCATGTCAATGCTGATACAATATTCAAGTTTCATTCAAGCCATCTGTACAACTACAGCAGAGCCAGTACCAGTTTCATGCCAACAATAAAAAAGTGCCAAAAGTGCAATATTAATAAAACTAAGAATAATCAAAACAAACAGACGTCAATGACAGTCCCCATTATATTAAAGTTGTTCAAAAATACAATTAAAATGCAATTCATGCAATTATGGTAAATGAATTGAATTCACCTCTTCTTTGAAGGACGTCCTTCCATGACTTTGTGATATTGTATGGTGTAACTGTCCAAGGATTGTTAAAAAATAAATAAATAACCTTTTGTATAAAAGGTATGCTGCTCAAATTAAGTTACCCCTAGAAAACGTATTAATATTAAAGAGCGAATGCATGTGTGAATGTTTATAAAACGTTTATAGAATATATATGATTAAGCTTTGTACAATCACGTATTTTCAATATTTTGAAACTTTTTACAACACTTCACTAAATTCATGTTTGCATGAAAAAAATCTGTTTCCTTTTTTGACATAAACATGAATACAAAGATGACATTTCTGAAAACTTGACGTTAAACTAGATTCTTAAAAGATTTCTTGTTGTTATAATCTCGGACATCCTTATTTGACATTTACCCATAAACATCTGTCAAAAGTAGCTATAGAAAAGTGCCGTAGATATATTGTGAAATTAAATATATTAAATATTATTTAGCCTATTTATTTAAATAAAAGATTGACTAAAATGTTATTATTCGACTAAAATAGCCTAACTACAACAGGACAGTTTGATTTAGCTTATTTTACCTCAGACTATATTTCATGAATACAGTAACTTACTTGTCAGTAAATATTCCTCAAGTGAAAAGTGCGCCGATATGAAGGACCGCAGACGACAGCAACAACCTGGATCACGATGGCATGAAACATCCAAATGACACACTTAGCATTTAGGCTGACGCTGAAAAAACTTCCCCGAGAGTTACGAAACAACTTCTTGTCCAAGTGTTTAAAGTGTCCTGAGTGAATTGAGCGTCTATCACGTGATTAGGGCCGGGCGCTCGCGGGAGGTGAGGGTGGGGATACGCTCAAGCGGAGGCAGGAGGGGGCAGAAGAGAAGAGAGAAAGGGCTGGGTGTGTGTGCCTGCCTGCCTCTCCCTCTCCGCCCTTTCCTTCCTTCTCTGTTTGTCTCTGTCTATCTCTCCCTCTTTCCCTTCCTGACAAGACACGCCTTACAGAGTTTCAAAGATCTAACAAGCTGGTTCTATAACAATGGGTGAAGAAAAATTACTTGCATAATTTACAAATCATACATTTTTATTGTTAAATGTTTGATCATGTTGGTAAAAGGTGCATAAAGCATGCTGGGGCAAAAGGGCTCATTGTAAATACCCTATTATATTCAAATAATTTCATGGTCAAAGTATGAAATAGCTAGGATTTTTTTTTTAATGTTTTTGAAATAAGTCTTTTTTTTAATGCTCACAAAGGCTGCATTTATTTGATCAAACGTATTATTACAATGTAATATTGTTAAATATTATTACAATTTAAAGAAGTGTTTTCTATTTCAATATATTTTAAAATGTAGGCTAATTTATTCCTGTTATGACACAGTCTTCAGTATCACAACGAGCCTTCAGAAATCATTCTGATATGCTGATTTGGTGCTCAGTTATTATTGATGCTCAAATATTAATAACTAAAAATGTTTTCCAATATTTTTAATGTTTTCTTTTTTCAGGATTCTCTGATGAATATAAAATTTATAAGAACATAATTTATTTAAAACAGAAATCTTTTGTAACATTTCAGATATCTTTACTGATACTTTTGATGAATTTAATGCATCGTTGCTGAAAAAAAGTTTTTTTTTTATCTTAATCACTTCAAACTTTTGTGCATTAGTGTATTACGGTTTATTATTATTACACTGCTCCATAGTGAAAGCATATTAAGACATTAAGATTGTACACCGAACTTGTCAGTCACGCAAAGGTGTGTATGTAGCCTATAGACTGATTGCTGAAGTTAATTGTATACTGGAGTTATTCCAAGTCATCAGCAACAATAACATATCGCGTACCTGATGACGCCAGCGCACTTTTACCCGGAATAATAAAGCAAACCATTCAGATTTACCAGACCTTTACCAGAATTACACTTGCCCCCAATAGGCCTACTCTCACTCTCTCACCCTCCCACATCTCCCTCTCTCTCTCTATTCCACATACACATGCAAAACCAATACTACACAACTGTGAATTTATTTATTTTTTGGCAGTTAGAGGCGTGGAAGTGGAAGTGGAACTAGCGAAACTCCACGCACACAAGTTTGTTTGTATGCATGCACAAACCCACTTTGCACGTGTGATGATTATGACTGTGATATCTATAATTTTATGACTATAATATTGTTTGTTTGTGTGTGTGGGTGGATGAGGGTGTATACACAGGTATTTTCAGGTATATTCAATATGTGTGACAGCCTGTTTTTCAGTGATTAATTAGCGAAACAATAGCGGATGGTGTCATTTCACTTGTAAATGCACAATAGAAAACGCCTTTGGCAAAATATTTTCAGGTAAGTCGAGTTAGGCAAAAATCAGTAATGGAAAAGATGCCAAAAATCCGGAAACTCTGTGCTTTCGTTTGGTTTACGCTATCAAATAAATAAAAGTAAATACTAAACACTCTTGAAATGAGTTAGCAAACTTTACAACTTCTATGAACCCAAAATAGAATGCTAAAAAATGTTTTAGAATGTTATTTAAAGCATGATCTCATGAAAGTCATGTCATCATTGACTCATCTCTTCCAGCCAATGAGAATTATCTCATGATGTCATGGAGGATAGAACATTTTCCACTTATCTTATCACATTCAGGGCTTTGTGAAAAATAAAACTGGGGTTGTCAAGAACCAGTAACAATACAATAGAATTGTCTCAACACATATTTAGAAACATATAAAAAATATTCAGTAATAATAACTATTTTTAAGTAATATTTCAACCATCTGTAGTGTCAATTCACGTAGCTGAATAAGTTTTACAGAATGTTTACAACTGGAATCCATTTATAAATCTATTAATAATTTGTACAATTTAGACATATTCCTATGCAGGCCTGAATGCACACACATGCGTATACACAAGTACATACACGTGTAGCACATATGAAACCAAACACCCACTTTATTTTTACTGTTAAACCTGCACACAGTGGAATGTACTGTTGAAACGTACAAAAAAACCCCAAGGCAGAGATAAGGTTGGAAAAAATCAGAGCTGAAAAGAAGAAAATGAGAGGCCAGAAAAAAGATAGTCAACATGACCGTATGCAAATTAACAGTGCAATATTTACTTATACATCATATTTTAATATTTACTTATACTTACTTAATTTACATTACACATTGTTTCAGGGAGCTTTACAGAAACTCTTGTATAGAAAGTTATGGCATTTTGATTAAACATTACACGTTTTTATTATTATTTTAATGAAATAGACTGTTGATTTGTTTACAATACAATTAACAAATTCCAAGCAACACACTAAAATCAAAACCAATTAAAGCTGCAATCAGCGTTGAAAGATGGATGGATGGATGGATGGACAGATAGATAGACAGATACTTGGTTATTTGTTCTTGCATGTTGATGGAAAACACAGTAATATTAATTTTTAGAACTCAAGATGGCAAATGTAAAAGATGAACACAAAATGTAAGCTTGCTAAATCTGATCATGGTGCCCCAATATTTTTTGAATATTATATTAATATCAGTTTTCAGTCCTCAAATTTACCTGGAAGTGAATTATTATTTTTAAGCCATTGGTTCCCAGGGAATTTCCAATGGATTTTTGGTTGTAGTTTTATTTTATGACATAGAGATGATGATAGATAGATAGATAGATAGATAGATAGATAGATAGATAGATAGATAGATAGATAGATAAAAAAAAATAAAAAAAAAGTAAAATTTTTCTCATGCTTTGTTGAACTTTTGACTCAATTTGGCACAAAGGTATTTTACTTCAATTAATTCAGTGCAGCATCAGAGGAAAATCATATGACATAAATAAATCAATGTACACAAACAACAAATTTGCAGTTAAAATTGGAAACACACAGAGTTCCTCCCCCAGAGTCGTGGAGTGACACAGGGCTGCAGCTTAAGTCCCATGCTGTTCAATATATACATACATGAGTTAGCAAAGGCAGATCAGTGGTTCTCTACTGGTTTGGCCTTGGGACCCACGTTTTCCCATGGTCATCAAGCCGCGTCTTACTGATCCCAAACTTTTGACCGGTTGTGTGTGTGTGTATATATATATATATATATTTGTTAAAAACCAAAACAAAGCAAATTTATTTCACAAAAATTAAGTTAAGACTGTTAAGAATATGACTAATACTGAATAAACAGCCTATAAGGTAAGGCTATTAAATAGCAGCCCCAAACTTGTTTTTGTTAATACAGTTAAGTTGGTATGAGCCACCACAGTCATTTAAACATATACAAACCCACCAGTTTAGAAACACTGCTCTAGATGAGTCTGCAGCACCTGGTCTCACTCTACTAGACACTGAGATCAAATGCCTTCTGATGATCTGGTGCTGCCGTCACCCAATAAAGAGGGTCTGCAGCAGCATCTAGACCTCCTGCACAACTTCTGTCAGACATGGGCCCTGTCAGTTGACCCCAAAAAGACAAAAATAATGATATTCAGAAGAAAAGCCAGCCACCAAGACCAAATCTAAGCTTTAAATTAGACAACATGCTCCTTGAACACACACAGAACTTCACTTACACTGACATACTGTAATTATCAGCAACACAGGAAACTTCAACAAAGCTGTGAATGACCTGAGAGACAAAACACAGACAGCTTTTTATGCTATTAAGAGAAATATCAAAATTGACATCCCTATCAAAATCTGGCTAAAAAATAATCCAATCCTTAATAGAACCCATCGCGCTCTACGGGTGTGAAGTCTGGGGCCCACTCACAAACCAAGAGCTTACTAAATGGGATAAACACCCAACAGAGACTCTGCAGACCAAACAAAAATTTGCTTCGAATACAGCGCAGAACCCAAAGTTATGCCTGCAAAGCAGGATTAGGATTATACCCTCTCATAATCACACTTAAAAAACGGCCATTAAATTCCATGGCCATCTAATAAATAGTGATAAACAGACCCTCCACCACAAAGCCCTAAAAAATCAGGAGCTGACGCCAGAAAGAAACGCCCTCGGCCAATTGGTCTTAGAGCTTACTGCACAATAAAAACTTAGACAGACCAAACCAAATAATTAAAACAAAAAGAAAAACACCTAAAATATTGGGCAGATGCAACAGCCCAACAAAGTAAACAGGAATGCTACAGTATTTGGCCCTAAGAGAGAATCGAAGAAGAGAATACCTGAGCACAGTGACCAACTCTAAACTTAGAAAAGTCCTGAACATGTACAAATAGATTAGATAGATAGATGGATAGATAGATAGATAGATATTTTATTTTTACTTTAGGAAATGTCGTTTGTTAAGGAATCCACCCCTCTACTGACTTGATAGCTAGTTGTTTCACAGCAACACATGGTTTATTAAAATTATGAATTGCACTCACATCGTCACCTGAGGGTTGGGTGGCAAAATTATTTGGTCTAAAAAAGAGGTGTGTTCAGTGGCATTGTTGGCGCGTTGCTATTTTTAGGAACTGAAAATAGACTGGGCCATAGCCCAACTCAAACCTGGTCTAAAGTCTGGCGCAATATTTTTTCTTTGTTATTTAAAGAGCGCGTTAGTAATATGCGCCTATAGGCGGGTGCACAACGCACGTACACTTTGCTTATTACACACACAGGGACATGCAGCAGCACACAAATATTTTTAAAAATGAAAAATTACATTCCGCCATGTAAATACCGAACCCGCCATAGCGCGAGCGCAACTGGCTTTTAAAGGGGATGGGAGATGAGACTCTGATTGGTTAATTGCACGTTACGCCCAAAAAACACCCATTACTCATTAAGAGAATAGGGACAACCATGCGCTCGGGCGCACCTACCGTTTTCCCGTCGTTAAACTAGCAAAAGTGGATTCGGACACGCCCTGAGTGCACCTGCGCCGCGCGCTTTAGACCATGCGCTTAGATCGTTAAAATAGGGCCCGTAAACTTGTAATTATAAGAAAAAAAGTTTGAATTCTAGTTTATATCTGACTTTTTTTCTCAGAATTTTGAGTTTATATCTTGCGATTGTAGGTTCTGAGAGAAAAAAAGTCAAAATTGTGGGGAAAAAAGTGGTAGCTTTGTTTTTTTTATCCTGTGGTTGAAACTGGCTTCCATAGGTTTGTGTAAATATGTTAAGGGTTTTATTTATTTATTTATTTATTAAAGGTTTTTATTTTATTATTACTATTATGTTTTTTGACTGTTTCAGTGGTTAAGCAAACATTATAGGTGCTAAATTTTCCTCTTGGTTTAACATGTTCTACAAGTATTCTATTTATGTTCTGCTGAACTTCTCAACTTTCTGTTCACAGGTTCCCTTTAAGATAGATACAACTTCAGAGGGTTGCTCTTGGCAAACAAGTACAAAAAAAAAAAAAGTTAAAATGTTCTCTCTGTCACATGCAGGTATGTACACAAGAGGTTAAACAGGCAGTCATGACATGGAGAGCACTGGGAATGACAGCTGATATTTATTAGTTTCAAATATTTCACAAAGACAACTCTTATTTCATGTCTATTGCTGCACGTGGCCAAGACCTGACTAAAACCCATCCCTCAAGCAACGCTTACCCTTTAAAAGGTTATTGAAAACACCTTTGATAAAGCCATGGACCACACCCAAAACCGTTCCTGAAGAATAAGAACCTCCTGGGAAGAGAAGTGAGGGGGGGAGGGGGTCTCAATCTATCCCAAGTATATTACCTCTGTAAACATGAACTCCTGGTTAACATATTTTAAGATTGCCTGACAAACACATGGAAATAGATTTGTCACTCACCACAGATACAGATACAGAGAAGAGAAAGCATGAGTCATTACCTGAAAGTACCATTTGTGTCTACAACCACTCTATGAAAAAAACACTTTATGAAAACCCAAAAAAAAACACTTTATGAAAACCCAAAAAGCCCAAAATCTCAAACTTGACAGGTGCATGAAAAAACAGTGTTTTTGACAAGTCTAAAAATGCCATAAATTGTTGATATTTTTTTTTAATTATATAAATATATTCATAACCTACATAAAAACATTAATTTTAATTATAACAAGATGATTTATCTGTCTATACATTTTGATTCCCCTTTTACAAAACTTTTCACCTCAAAATAATAGTGAACTGACTTTAAATTATTTGATCAACAAGAAGTGGCATCAGTTGAGTCTTCAGAAGAGCCTGAAAAAATGTATTTATCACTCACAATAAGTTTTTTTCTATGCTTTACAAGATTTGTCAAGTTTAACATATCCACCATTATCGCATAAAACAATCTTAATATTGTTGACTGTTTAAAGCTAACGATGAGAGGGCATTTTGGTTTTGAATGTTCCACTCATGTCACATTCCTCCCTGTTCAGGATTTTTGAACTTTTCATTCTTTTTGTGATGGTAAGTTTAAAATCACCACAATGAAGAGGTATGACCATAAAAAAGGAATTTATTTAAAATACATTTATTTCAGGTTAAGTATTGTTCAAATCTATTAACATATTTACTGACACATTGCTCGAGACTTACTGATATAAAAATAATAATTAAACTTTATTTGGAGTACTACTTGTGCACAATGCATATTTCTTGTTAATAAGCCTAATGTGTTTTAATGTTATTAATGAGGACTGTATGATCTTTGAATAATATCAGTCTTAAAATGCAAGATATTTAAAGTGTACCTGAAGTATATTCGCAATAGTTCCACTTTAGAACAATCAAATATGCTTCAGTATATCTTTATCATTACTTACACACAATTAAAGGGCATTAAATACAAAATCAGTTGTTCCAATTTAGCAGACTTTAAGTATACCAGTTTAGCATACTAAAAGTACAATTGCATGGATATTTTTATTAAGTACATAAATATCCAATGTATTTGTAGTATACTTAGCATGAAATAAATGCATTTCAAATACATTTTAGTATATTTATTTTTCACTAGGGGAGTATGAAGAGTAAGGTATGTATTTGCATATTATGCTATACCCGTACAAGCACACACACACACAGATAGCCTGGAGACCGTTCATAATATAGCTAACTTGTCATTCATATGTCACGTTCAGCAGTGGCAGACGTGTATCTGTATATGTATAAGCAATGTACTATTTGACTTCAACTTAAGGGGAGACACCGCAGGCAAAACCCCTGTTTTTTCATGCACCTGTCAAGTTTGAGATTTTGGGCGTCATAAATCTCCACTTCAGTAGCACTTACACACACCAAACTTCACATTTTTATTCCTGTCTATATCCTGAAGGTTTTTACAGAGGGATTTGTTCATATATAATTTGCTTGATTATATACAACATTTTAATCCCCAAAAAAGTGTGAAAATATAGTGTTTTCTGTTCATTCTAAGCATTTTCTGAATTATGGAGTGACAAAAATGAGATACCCAAAATTCCCTATTGACTCTATTATGGCAAAAAAATTAAACAAGAATTTTGAAACTGACATCATCCAGTGTTTAGATTTTTGTACAAGACATTTATGCAAATTAGTGCATATTTAATTAAATAATGACTCGTTTGCATATCTAAACCTAACATTTTAGAAAACTTGTAATACAAAAAATGTTTGCAATTATCAATGTAATCAATCAGCTGGGTAAGTAAGGCAATAACTATTAGTTGTTTTTTTTTACCCTATTCACCTGCAGTGTCTCGCCTTAAAATTATTCACACTCTGGCTGAGAATTTTCTATATTTTATTTTCATTGTATTTTTCTATTTTCTATTTATTGTTTTTATATTTTTCTTGCTTTTTATTTATTTTTAGAATTATTATTATTGTTTTGATTATTGTACCATAATATGGTTTAACCCTTTGTATTATTGTGTTTTTGTCTGTTAATAAAAAAATAATAATATTAAAACTCTTTAACAGTAATTGCACTCTGTTTTTATATTTACAGTGCCTATCTTAGCAAAGAACTTTTAATGCTTTGGGGACATATAGAGACATACCAAAAAACAAACAAAAAAGAAAAATTAATTAGGCCTGTAAGAAGAAAGTACTTAGCCTACTGTCTTTTTTTCTAGAATTGCGAGTTTATTTCTCAATACTGTCTTTATAACACGCAATTGCGAGTTATAAAGTTAGAATTATGAAATATAAGCTTGCAATTGTAAAAATGTTTATTTTTGTAAGAAAAAATGTAATATTGTAAGAAATTGTTTTCCTCAGAATTGAACTTTCGAACTGACAATTGCGAATTTATATCTCTCAATTCTGAGAAAAGAAGTCAGAATTGAATTTATTTCTCTCAATTCTGAGAAGTCAGAATTGCATGATATAAACTCACAACTGCGTGAAAAAGTAAGAGTTGCGAGATACAAACTAGCAATTGCGAGATATAAACTAAGAATTCTAAGAAAAAACTTGGAATTGCAAGAAAAAGGCAGAATTCTGAGTTTATATCTTGCAGTTCAGTTTTTTTTTCTACCACAAAATAAAAAATAATTTTTCAAAATAAAGACTTTTTTTGTTTTTTCACAGAATTACAAGTTTACAGTAGGCCTATCTCGCAATTCTGAATTTATATCTCACAATTCTGAGAATTCTCAGAATTAAAAAAGAATGAATAAACTTAGAATTCTGAGAAAGATAGGCAGAATAGCAAGCTATAAAATCTCATAATTCAGTTATTTCTGCCACAAATGAAAAAATTAAAAGGTAATTTTCCCTTTTTATCTCACAATTCTGCATTTATATCTCACAGTTCTGGGAATTCTTAGAATTCTGAGAAAAAATAATTGATATAAACAGAATTGCGAGAGAAGAGTTAGAATTTTGAGATTTAAAAAAGTCATGATTACCTTTCTTTATCCATGTTGGAAACAAGCTTCCATACAAAAAGTGAATGATGTATAATGCAGTTTATTGTGAATACATCCTGATAGCTCAAAATGTCATTTATAGGCTTACCGTAGTTAATAGTTATAAGGCATGAAGACAAATGTGAACCCTGATTTTATGTACTCATTCAATACTGAAATATAATTAATCTTTAACCAAAAAACTTCTGTAGTGCAGTAAGTGTATGAATTTCCAAATTACTATGGCAGAATAAAAGAATGCATTGCTTTTGAGTTGAGGAGTACTATAGGGGAAAAGACGTTATCATCAAAATGAATGAAACAACAAAAAAGTAGTTCATTCTTTCATGTACAGATGACTTCTAAAATTTTCTGTTTGCACATACTCCAGTCCCTGGCGGGCAGAGTATCGTGCAGAAATCTCTCATTCCTGAGGTGTAATTGGAAATGTCTCAGTACAGTTATTGCACAAACAGCCACATTTACATCACTGTGAACTGTATCTTCATTGTATGCACTGCATACATTCAAATGAACTCATCACAGTCCCCAAGGCATTAGCACAGACATTTAATGAAGCTATACACACAGTAAGAAAAACATCATCTGGTTGCCATGGCCAATCACAATAACAGAGCAAAAACAATAGAAAAGTGTGTGAGGGAGGTGACTTAGCAGTTAAAAGTTTAGGTTGCATCCCAAAGGTTCAAACCGCAAGTGACCACCACTGCGCCAGAGGTTCCTGTAGTTAAAATGTGTACTGTAAGTCACTTTGGATTAGACAGAGCCTGTAAATTAAGCTAGAGATTCTTATTATACACCATGTACAAGCATGAAACTGATTTCATAGGCAGATTATGCCAGTGTTACTATAAGCACATGCCTACATTAATCCGAATTGTGTGTCATGTAACACATGTTATTCAGCTCATATCTGGTTGAGTGAATTTCACTCGAGGCATGAAGGTTACTATGGGCACAATGTGTACTAAACAGTGAGTCAGTTGAATCAGGTAGGCATTGATGAAAAAAGGGATCTTTTATTTTCACAAACTAAAAAGGCCAGCAATGAGAGAAAATTTAATGAAATTCATTGTTTTCTAAATATTTTCTTGTGAAATAAAATCAAACATAACTAAAAACCCTACTCTTGAAATGATTTCGGGTTTATTTCAAATAAATGCTGCTCTTTTGAATGTTCTACTCATGAAAGAATGCTGAAAAATGCATCACAGTTTCCACAAAAATGCAAGCAGCACAACAGTATTCCACAGTCATTATAATAAGAAGAAATGTTTGTTGCGAACCAAATCAGCATATTAGAATAATTTCTGAAGGATCATGTGACACTGAAGACTGGAGTAGCCTAATGACTGCTGAAAATTCAGCTTTGTATTGCAAGAATAAATTACATTTTAAAATATTTAGAAAACACTTAAATTGTATACAGTGGTGGCCAATATTGTTAGAACTACTGACAGATCTGAAAATAGACTTTTTTTTTTTTTTGCCTCAAAAACATGATTTCATTTCATAATGTTCATGAAACATGCAGATGGTTGTACTGTTTTTATTCACTTTTAACTTTAATATTTGGTATGTCCACCTTTTGCAGCAATTACAGCAGCACATCTATCTGGCATAGTGTCAGTATATTTCCTGAGAACTTCAACACTAATGTTATCCCATGCCTTGAGGTCCGGTCTTTGAGGGGGGCAGTCCGTCATTTGCAATGTTCCAGCAGATTCCTTCCATTGCAGGTAGTTCTGGCAATAGTTTGTTTTATGTATTGTAATGGCCAATTCAACAAAAACAACTAAAACCTCTTAAATATGCCAAGTGTTCTAACAAAGGCCACCACTCTATATATCATGCTTTTACATTGTGCAGTTGTTTTGGCAGGTGTTTGGAGGAAGAGCATTCCTGTCAAGTCTTCACAGATTGCATCATTTCCAGCAGCAGCCCCACCCATGTGCCTAATTTGCATATTACAAGAAAAATGCATGGTGTTAAGAAAGCTCAAAGATAGCAGTTGCATAAACTCATTATTTGTTCCGTGTGTATTCACCTTATCTGTGTTATGTGCTCAGTACTTTAGTTAGTGATTACTAGAGGTGCTTCATATTATGTCTCATCAATAAACAAATGTATGGGTTATGTTTATTCATTTTTTACAACAAGCCATATAATACTAAATCACAGCCAAACACGGTAATGATCTGTTCTAGTTCTAGGCTTTTCATTGTAGTGACAAGAAATTCTGCATTCCAGCTAACACAAAGACTAAAAACATTCCCATTTCCTCCAAAAGCTTCAGAAATATCCAAATATCTTATTTTCAGATTGAATTCCATAGTTTTTCTTAGAGACGGATATGGTTTGTTATGATTGATTGTTTGTATGATTGTTGCGAGCCACATCATAGTCATTCATATGTTTAAGGTGTCCAACAGGGAGAGCAACAAACCTGCAAATGTGCCAAATTTAATTGAGGGATTTATTAGTTCTCTGTTAACCACATCATAAATCACAAAAGACACAATCATAAAACACTCATAAAAACTGACATAACAGAATCCATTAAACAAAGCCTTCCTCAAAACATTGGTTTTTAAAGGTGTCCATTTGTAACTGGTAAAGAGGTGATGTTTCCAATGAAGTAGTATTAAAAAAATAATAATAACCATTATAAACCATTAATAACAATTATCAATAATTGAGCACCAAATCGGCATATTAGAATGATTCCTGAAGGATCATGTGTCACTGAAGACTAGAGTAAATATATGAAAATATATTTGAATAGAAAACGGTTAAAGTATTTTAGATTGTAATTATATACACTGCTGTTTAATGTTTTAATGTTTTTAGTTTTTAGAGTCTCTTATGTTCATCAAGGCTGTATTCATTTGACCAAAAATACAGAAAAAAACAGTAATACTGTGAAATATTATTGCAATTTCTAATGTTGGTTTCCTATTTTAATATACTTTAAAGTATAATTTATTTCTGTGACGCAGCTCTGAATTTTCATTAGTCATTACTCCAGTCTTCAGTGTCACATGATCTTTCAGATATCATTCTAGCATATGCTGATTTATTATCAGTGTTGAAAATGTTGTGCTGCTTAATATTTTTTTGGAACCTGTGATACTTTTTTCTTTGATAAATAATGTAAATGTAAAAAGAACCACTTTTTTTTCAAAATATAAATCTTTTCTAACACTATCACTTTTTATCCATTTAACATATCCTTGCTGAATAAAAGTATTAATTTCTTTAAAAAAAAAAAGAAAAGAAAGAATTTACTGACCCCAAACGTTTGAATAATAGTGTATATTGTAACACAAAATGTCTATTTTGAATAAACACTGTTCTTTTTAACTTTTTATTTATCAAAGAATCTTGAAAAAAGTATCACAGGTTCCAAAAAATATTAAGCAGCACAACTGTTTCCAACATTGATTATAAATCAGCATATTAGAATGATTTAAGGATCATGTGACACTGAAGACAGGAGTAATGATGTTGAAAATTCAGCTTTGCTTAACAATAATAATAAGCAATAATATTTAAATTAAAATGACATTTTTTCTGTATTTTTGATCAAATAAATGCAGCCTTTATGAGAATAAGAAATTGTTCCCAAACTTCTGAACGGCGCTGTATATATTTCACAGTATTACTGTTTTACTGTATTTTTGATCAAATAAATGCAAAAGACTTTTCACAACCATTACAAAATCTTCATTAAACCAAACATTTGATTGGTAGTGTAATTCTATGAAATTATATCTAAATATAAATAAATACATGATTTAAAAAAATATGAATTACATTCATATTCATTCATTCACCCAATTAATCCTATAATTCAATTGTTTGTTTAACTTAATTCAAAATATCTATTATAATTTATCCAAATTCTGCATTTAGAACATTTTAATTTAGAGAATTGTCACTTAGAACTGCTTTTGTGTTCTTTTGAATGTTTATCTTGATCAAAACCAAAATGCAGAACAAATTTCTTTCGAATAGAAAGGAATCAAATGAAACTAGATTAACATTATGAAACCCCACCCATTTTTGCATAAACTAGGTGTGGTGACTGATAACATACGAAACAGAGCAACTCGTTAGGACAACAAACTGAAGGGATGTGCACTAACTAGTTCTTAATGCATTCCATACAACTCCTATCAAAAGAAGACATTTGCCTGTGCTCGTTTTACATCTTTTACTTGCACTTTCAGTTTTCGTGTCATAAGCTCTACACAAAAAGCTGATTTACGGAAGCTTTTGAGAATAAACAAACCATGAGGAAAAAAGATTTATGAGGCGTTTCGAACAACATGTATATATGTACATAGTGGTGAAATATTTGCATTTGTATAACATTAGGTCTTTCATCCGTCTTTTGCCAGCAACCTTTTGTGTCATTGTTGCAGTAGAAACAACAGATGAACATGAACATTTGGGGTTGCAACCAATGAACTTTGAATTGCATCAGACACAGGGAGAATATAAAAAAAACAAACAGAGAAAGCTAGACAAAAAGAAGGAAATTAGAAGAAAAGGGAGGGATGGGTCACCCAATGGGTC
Source organism: Sinocyclocheilus anshuiensis (assembly GCF_001515605.1). Taxonomy (NCBI): domain Eukaryota; kingdom Metazoa; phylum Chordata; class Actinopteri; order Cypriniformes; family Cyprinidae; genus Sinocyclocheilus; species Sinocyclocheilus anshuiensis. The sequence continues at coordinate 2,146,505 of NW_015536800.1, read as the reverse complement.
ACTTGCCACATTCCGGATGTGACCTCAATGTCCTGATAGGCTGAAATAAAACCAGGGAGGTTTGGGTGTGTCTATAAGAGCAAAGCTGGTGTGTGTGTGTGTGTTCAGATGCTGTACTGGGCCACATTTCCTCTGTGCACATAGAGCTTAGGCAGGGCAGATTGTTTCCTGACCATCCCATGTGAGTGTACATGTCTCTCTGTCCTCTGTGCTCCTAAAATAAATGCGTCTAGTACATTTTTACTTGTTTTAATGCATTTATTTTAAGCAGGAAACGAATATGAATGTTTTTATATTACTATTGCACTTCCCTTATTAAATAAGCCCTAAATAGTAAATATTAAATGTTGCTGTATAACATCAATTATACATCAAATCAACCCCACATATGATCCCCTTCAAGAGAGACCCCCTTCCTAAAATGATTACACAAAATGTTTGATACCATTGAAATTTCATAATTCTCATCATCAATTTCAATATTACAAAAAACTAATACTCTCCTGGCTTTCGGTTTGGGGCGGGAGGTAGCACTAAAAACTGTCTACATGGGAGAATTGATATTTATTTGGATAAATGGGAGGGGGGGTTGCATTTCTGTAATCCACAGTTGTAGCAAGCAGGTGGTGAGATGAAAATAATAATGGCCATGGTAAACATGATACAGCTTCTAGTAGGAACTCGTGGAATTGGTAACACCACCCTTTTCTCTTTTTTCCCTTAATCTATTTACTTATTTATACATTTTATATTTACTTAATATTGTACTGGCTATTTTGCTTCATGCATGTTTTATTTTTGTTTGTTTTAGTGGTTTGTTTATGTGTCAAGTACATGATTGTTTATATTATTTCTTGCTTGCAAATAAGAAAATCAGTAAAGTGTCATAAAAAACTATACTTAAGTAAACAAACAAAATATGTCAAGCTTACTGAAAACAGGAAAACTATACAATAAGACAAAAAAAAACAATAGAACAAAAACAAATGAAATAGATCTACGTGGAAAACTTGAAGCACTTGAAATAATGGGGGTTAGAAATCGCATTCCGCATTCCACTCAGTAGAAATCGCATTCGGGGCCCCCCCTCTCGTTGGTTCATTGAAATCGTCCGAACCTTTCCCCCCTTAAGGTCTTTGCACACAGAGTCCGAAATTCTCATCTGAAATTTTTGCACGTTAAAAAATAAATACGACCTCAACTTGTGTCAGTCACGTTTGTCTGTCATAAAAAAAAATGTTTTGATTTCGGTTCGATTTTCTGTGTTTTCGCATCCGTGGCAAGCTTTTCGATAGGAAAGGAAGACAAATACGGAAAAAAACAAAAAACGCATACTAAAATTTCACTCTGTGTGGAAGTATGGCACCCCTGGATAGCACTAAGTTTAGCTATAAGGATGCTGTCACTTTAAGACTGAATGCACAGATCTAATATACACGTTTTGTTTCTCAACTGATTACGTTCACCTAGACTGTATTTACAAGGATAAAATGCCCAAAAATGGCCAATTTGACCATTCAGCACTTACGCTCTGTGTGAGAAACATCTTTACGTGTGTGCGCTCAAATCGTCTCTCTTAACAGTGCACACCTAGCCTATACCAACATTTTCGGTGCTTATTGCACTTGAAGGGTTTAAAATCATTTGTTTTTAAACCACAGCACTTAAAAACATGCTGCCTTATGTCTCTCATGGGACAGAGGATTAAAACATATTTAAATGACAATAGTCCAAGTTTATCTGGTTTATTATGTCTATGATAAATTGGACTACCTTCTCAACTGCACACCAATGCCCTGCCAACCAGCCATTCTCACAACATGATGGTGACTTTTGCACAAGCAAACCCATTTTGTAAAAAAAACAGGCGTGGCAAAATACAAATTCCTAATGTGGCCAAGTGGAAAAATAGGTGTGAAAAGTAAGTAAAGGAAAGGTGACAAGGAAGCTGAACAACAGAATGATGGCTTTGCCAACAACTATTCTGATGCCTCTTTTATGAAAAGATGTGTAGATAAAAAAAAAGCATTTGAGCCATTACACAAAACAACGGAGCTAGACTGAAGTGAAATTAAAGACAGGTGAGAAAGCGAAAGTGGGAGGTTGTGTGCGTGTGCGCTAGCACACTTTGTTCTGAATTAATGTTAGGTGGTTAAACTGAGCTTAACTGGCACTTACCTGGAAAGCTTGGGCACTTGGCAAGCAAAAGACAGTTCATGCCAGCTGAGGAACAAGTTCTACAGCACTTTGTTCATAGTTAACATGATTGAGAAACAAAGGAAAAAAATAATTATATTGCTACACAGTTCTATTATAAATTACTGTATAAAATGGTCCATCACTTCTATGCTTTTGGAAGAAGTATGTAAATATGCACCTCTTATTAAGTAACGTGTGCATATACTGTCTTTTGGCTTTGATCATAGATGGTGGATTAAAATCTTGTGGGCTATATTGCACATCACACAGATTCCAGGGCTGAAGTTAAAACACACTGCATTTGCAAATGGCTTAAGAAATGTTTGATGAGCACTGATGAATGTTGTGTAACAGTTGATGTCATATGTCGCATGACGACATCCAGTTCACGTCCAACACAAACACGTCATGACAGCACTTTCTTCAATCGGTTTAGGTTATTAATAGCCCATTACAGGATTCTTGAAAACTCATTTTGGTTCAGAACCCAAATGAAAGCCATTCCAAGTCTACCGATTTATCTTATGTCTAAGTAAGTGTATTTACCCGTCTCATTAGTGTTTAGTGCAGTTGTCGTTGCTAGGAAACGCTTGTTTTGTTTACTGTGTGGAGAGGTGCTGATATCGCGTTTGGTCTCCTTCTGTATCGCGTATCTTGTCAGTGTCTGCGCTTGCTTGGCCATTTGTTGCGGAGAAAATAAGGAAAGTGTGTCCAGCTGAATTAATTTAGTATTTTGTTAGATGGGTATAAAAAAGCTTAGTTTACCGCGACAGCCGTCGCGTGAAGGCCTCCTCGTATGCAGACCGAAGAGTGTAAAGACCATCGACTCTACCGTGCGACTCCACCGGGCAGGACACCGGCAAAGGATAAGAATTGCTTTTTATTTCTCCTCTTTCCTATTACTTGTTTCGCTTCTGTTTCAGTTTTTATAACCATTTCTGACTATGTGTAAGTAAGTTGTTGTTGTTTTAGCATGTGTGTTTGGCAGTGTTATTTTTTAGGATTACTGACAAACTACTGTCATTTGATTTGTATTAGTTATTTATTTTAATTTTAGTTACATTATGTCTGAATTTATTATGTCTTTTATTAAGTTTTATTTAATTTGAGTTATTTTAATACTTCAACAAACTAAATGGAAATGAAATAATATATATATTGAATTTATAAATGTGTTATGTACATATACAGTATATATGTATGTGTGTGTGGTTGTACATATACATATATGTAGTTGGTTTTTTGGTGTTTGGCTTAGTGTTATTTTAGAATCATTATTATACTCTTATACCTTTTGTTCTTTAATATTTTGAATTGTATTTAGCTTTATTTTTTTGTTTTTCATTTAAATGCTAAGTTTTGAAATTTTGTTGTATGCATTTGTCACTTTTATTTAATCTCTTTATTTTTAAAATCTGTATAGGTAGTATTTATAAAGTTTTAGCTTTTAGTTTTGGATCTGTTTTTAGTTGCTTTAATACTACAATTGATTGCTTCTGTTGTCCTCATTTGTAAGTCGCTTTGGATAAAAGCGTCTAATAAATGACTAAATAAAAAAATACATTTGAAGTGATTTATATTAAAATTCTTGAATGCTATTTTTACATTTTAATTAAATGTGATCATATACTCACACATACACACTCTGAAATTCTATGCATGGGAAAAAATACAATCAGTGGTATCCCATTTGAACTGAAATGATTTCACTTTGTTTTCTGCTTATCCTTAAATTAATTCCAAACTGTTTGCAAAGACTCAAGCTTTCCCAAATCTGAATGAGTTTCTTTCTTTTGTTGTTCAAAAAAAGATGCTATTTTGAAGAATGTTGCTAATCAAACTGTTGATAGTAGCCACTGACATCCATAGTATGGAAAAAGAAACACTATGGAAGTAAATGGCTACCAAGCACCTTGCAATGCAGTCTATATATTTACTTTTTTACAAATTGGCTGAAAAAAAAAGGGGCGTTTTGAAGAGCATAGTTACTGTGATGGGAAGCAACTTTTCTGTAGAAACCTGTTCTGTAGAGTGACAAATTGCACTTCTCTTTTTGGCAGTCTGATTGGCAAGTCTGGGTTTGGCAGATGCCAGGAGAAGTTTACCTGCCTGACTGCAAGTTTAGTTAAGGAGGGATAATGGTATGGGGCTGTTTTTCAAGGGTTGGGCTATGCCCCTTACTTCCAGTGAAGGGAAATCTTAATGCTTTAGCATACCAATACATTTTGGAAGTGCTATGCTTCCAGCTTTGTGGGAACTTTCCAGCATGTCTATGTCCAAGCGCATAAAGCAAGATCCATAAAGACATGGTTGGATGAGTCTGGTGTGGAAGAACTTGACTGGCCTGCACAGAGCCCTGACCTCAACCCCAGTGAACACCTTTGGGATGAACTGGAAAAGAGACAAGGAGCCAGGACTTCTTGTCCACCATAAGTACCTGACCTCACAAATGATCTACTGGATGGACAAAAATTTCCACAGAAACACTCCAAAATCGTGTAGAAAGCCGAGTGGAACCTGTTACAGCTGTGAAGGGGGGTCCTAATGTCTATGTACTGTATTTAGAATGTCATTAAACATGTGGTTTCCTAATACTTTTGTCCATATATAACTTGATTTGTTCACGTTAAAGAGCAGAATTAGATGCATTATTTGGAACAGCTCATACAGATGCTTTCAGTACTGAGACTTAAAGAAATGTACTTAGTACTTACCTAGCTAGTACTTACTTTAGATCCAGTCAAAACCAGATGCAATGTTGTATAATGAAACTTAAGTCTGATTCAAGAGAACATCTGATTCAACAGACCAGAGCATGACATGGAACTGCTCTTTGGTACGACACACACACACACACACACTCAAAAAACCAGAGGGAAACTAACACTGTAAAGCAATAAATCAACATAACTAGCATTCATTTAAAATGTTTTTAATGCATATAATAAGAATAATACTCTCAATAAAAACCAATAAAAATAAAGCACTTCATCAAGAATGATGTTTTAACAGCGTTCGTCTTTCCAACACTGGGAAACACAAATGGAATTCTCCAGAAAAGCACATGAGGTCAAAGGGTAAAGACATATTGTCACGCAAATGATGCAAGATGATCTGTTTTCTTTCTCATTCACACACACCCCTTTATTTCTATCTGCCAAAACATTTCACACTCAAATACAGAGGTGAGGTGACAACTCTTGAACGTGCGTTTAAAACAGACACTCAACGTAGTGTGCTCAGACAAACACACACATCTATGCACCCGACACGTGCGGTTTGTCACAGAGAAAGTCCTGAAATATAATCAGATCTTTGGTTCAGTGAGTACCATATCAGCAGCAGTGCAGCCAAGTAGCTAAAATGCTATTAGTGCAGACATCAAAATCCAAATGAACAAACTGGTGGATACTGTGCTTATATGTGAAGTTTTGCATTTGTGTGTAGCAATGAAAGGGACTGACTATTGTTTGAATAGTTTTCGGGAAAGTGTGAGTGAGGATTTTCTGTTAAGATCAAGTGTTTTCTGAGTAAATCAGCAGCATTCGGTCTGAGTCTCAGATGAAAAGAAGTATGAAACGCTTCTCCGTTTATTAAAATACACTCAGATTTAAGCTCCTCTTTGATTTCTGTTAGAACAGAAGATTGTGCAGGTTTACAGTGTACTGGAGGGTTCTTTTTTAGTTTATATTGCACTGGAATACAATGGTAGATTTCAACATACATACATGCTCACACACAAACATTCACACAAAGTAAGAACAGGGTGCAAGCAATAGGCTGCACAGCAAGAGTGCATTTATCCGTAGCCTTTCAGCGGGCTGTTCAGTGCTTACTAGGGAACTGTCAATCTGATGCCTGAATGCCAATCAAATCTACCTTAGAGGCTTTGTTGGGGTCAATGCCATGTTAACCACACCAAAACAACAGCAGGAAGTGTAAAAAGGAGTGTGAATTAAAAATGTTGACCCAGAACTTCTCGGTCCAGAAAGTAAACGTCAGTCACAAATGCCATAAAAACCAGAAAGGGAGGAAATCTTAGCGATTTTTCTATCTGTTTTGATCTTTTAGGTTGTTTGATCAGTTCTGGCGAGATACTCTAAAAGACACTGTTTCAGCTCTTCAAGAAGATCTAAGGTGAAGGATCTTCAGTGCCCTGAAAACCTACCTGACCACCTCCAATAAGATGGCATCACCTCACGACAGAGGTTTTGCTTACAGGAGGAGCTTGACAGAAGATCTGGTGAGGACTGTTGAGCGTTTATAAAGGCTAGACTGTGTATCCTAACTGCCAGAGTTATTGGTTGTTGCTTGTGTTGGTGAGGTTTTCCTGGTCAGGGAAGGAGCTGTTTATACCCAGACTGCTGAAGAGATCTCCGAGTTTGGATACAGTCTGCTGCAGCTCTGTCCGTTCCTGCTGGAGAGTCTTTACCTCCGACTGTAGCTCAGCCTCTCGATTCACTAGGCCGTCCACACGAGTCTCCAGCCATCTGATCTTAGCGTGGGCAACCTGATGGAAGACGATTATTGTTCAGTCCAAGCCAGATGCAATGTAAATATAAAGTCTAAAATATTCAAGAACTTTTGCAATGAAACAATTCACACTATATTTGATGCGATGAGTTTTTAATAAATAATTTTAAACAAAAAAAAGCACACAAATCAAACCAAAAGAAAACAAAACAACCAAAAACTAAAGTAAAAGAAAAAAAAAACGGAAAACAAAGCAAAGCAATATAAAAAAAGTTTTGCAGTGCAATATTATGGATGCTGTGCAAAGTTCATAAATATGCACCATTTCACTTTGAAATATGTATAAAATATTTAGGAAGAATATTTGAAAGGAAACTATTCATACTATGCCTGATGTTAACAGCTGAATAAAAAATACTAAACAATAAATAAAAAGCACACAAACAGAACAAAACAAGAAAACAAACAAAGCAAAAGAGGCAAAACAAATACACAAAAATTGATTCAGTGTGAATAAGCCTTTAATCTACGTGAATGCAATTATATAAAGGGATTCTGCTTGTGTTAGTATGTGCCACCTGAAGCTCCTCTAGGAGGTCTAAATTTTGCTGTCGGAGGCTTCCATTGGTCTTCTCCAACTGGGCCACGCGCTGTGATTGGCTGAGAGTGGAGGGACCATCCAAGAGCTCGTCCTGAAGAACATGATATTCCACCTCATAGGCCTGCAGCTGCTTACTGATATCCATCTCAGACACCTACATGGAGACATGTACAAATATACAAGATGAGAATGTCAAAGATGGGCAAGTCAAAGCATGTTTCTTTGTGTGTGTGTGTGTGTGCAGACAAACTTCAGTTTGTAAGATGAGAGAGGGGTGTGTAAAAAACTCTGCTGATGAATGACCATCCAGCATCCAAAAACAACAAAGTGAAAACATATGCCCTTTGTGTGTTCAAGCTCCTCACAACTTGCGTCTTGTTTTATAGTGTCATAAATTCCTAAAAAGTGGAAGGTGCTCACACATACATTTGATTTTACATCAAAGTAAATCAAAGATTTTTAAACAATATACTAGTTTTTTTTTTTAAGGAACAAAAAAATAAAGATTAGAAATTTGTACTGTAGCAAATGAAGCATAATAAAAAAGTTTTTTTAAAAAATCATTTTAAATATTTTCCTATAAGTTTTCATTATAAGGGATAGTCCTCAAAAAAATTCAAATTCAATAAAGAGCAGAGTCAATAAAGAGATATTTGGTTTTGCTTATCGCACTTGTTCATGTTGTTACTCTTGCTGTATGTAAATTATTTTCTTGCTGCTAAATCTATTAATTGTACATGGTTGGGCATCATTTAAAATATTCAAGAGATGAGAGAGAACTTGTGGTAAATTTCTTTCATGAAACACTTTTCATCATGTCAGACATAAAACACATACATGCACAGACACACACTGAGCAACACCCATACTTTACTAACTCCATCTATTATTTGTGCCGAGCTCACGATGAAACTAGTACTTATGCAAAACCACATATGAAGATGAACACAGGACACACCCGAGCACGAGTATGTGTTGATTGTGTAGGGAAAGACACACGTATATTGCTGTCACCACAAAAGCACAAATAGAATCCACACCCAAATGTGCCACCACCTTGACACTTAGCGCAAGTGAAAGGGCATATGTGTATATGCGAATTGGACGTCTATTTGGAATGCAGGTATAGTGCACACTAACACTGGCAAAGATGTTACCTGATTGATTGTTTTTTCCATTTGCACAAGGCCGAGATTGGGTAAGGTTGTTTTGATGAACTCGACAATTGACTCAAGATTGTCATGCTGCAGAATTAGAGGCTTGTGGCTACCAAGAAGACTCAAAGCCACCTTGAAGATGACCTCTGATCCCTGAAGGAACAGCATGTCTGGAAGACATAAAATCAATAAATACTTTTCAGTTTACTTCAAGGAATCCATTTGAAGATAGCAGAAAGTAGCAGAAAGAACATTTGACTACAATAGTGTATAGTAATACAATAAAAATATTATTTAAGTTCACAAATGAAGTTCAATAGTCTATTAACAGCATGCCTGATAACAAATATATTATGGTTAAACCGGTATTAGAATCCTGGCAGAGAACAGTAAAATGATCATTATTAACGATATACATAAAACAGTTACTTCATGTTATGGCATATAAACAATAAATTGGCAATATTAAAATTCTTTAAAATGTTGTCTATATAACTAAAAAAATAAAACTCTAAAAAAATAAAATAAATGATTTAAACTGCTTCACAAATCAAAATTTTAGTAATTTAATTAAATTGCTTTTTTTTTTTTATAAAACCAGTAGTTAAATAAATGTACAAAAAAATATATATATATGGTTTTAATAATTAATATTAAATATCTAATATGCAGAGGATGATTTTTTGCCTCAAAATCATGCTTTAAAATAATTTAATGCCCACCTAGCTGTGGATTATGATTAAAAACAATACTGAATAAAATTAAAATTAAATAATATAATACATTATTTAATATTAATAGTGATTTTTATATTATTTAATATAGTGATTTTTTTTCTCAATGTCATGCTGTAATATATATATATACAGGGCTGTACAGTGCGACATATATGTTGCACGTGCTATGAAAAAACTGGTTTGTGAGATTAATAAATTTACCACTGTAGCACACGTGCGATACAGTTTTGCATGTTCATAACACAGCCGCTTAACAGTGTGAAGTGTTTTCGTTGTGCTTGCTTGTGTGTGTGAGATTGATTATACTTGGCTTAGGGGTGTGCGCTATCACGATTTTTGATGGTGGACGATTAAAATGTCTCCACGATCTGCTTTTGAATAAATATCGTAGTATCGTGCTACAGCGCACATTCTATCAGCTGAAGTTCTGGCGCCGCCATATCAATATTCTGTACAATGCGACATACATTCACATCAGTGTTAACTCAGCAGTAGAGTTACACTTACGGGACACAGCACTTGTGCGCAATCACAAAAGTACATTATTTGCATGTGCATTAAAGCCTTGCCGGTTAAACTTTTAATTCACGTGCTGTTCTGACGTGCTTCTGAGCGCATACACATGAAGCCTGTGCACACTTTCAAACATAGCCTGATTACTGGACTTAACTTTAAGACTTAACTCAACTTATAAGTTGACTTTCGCGTCTGATTGATTTTGCGTCTAATACTGTCAAAAGCACACAAGGTTTACATATAAACACAGTTAGTTATGTCTAAAATGAAAGTAAACAGTTGAGAGAAAAACGGATGCGTGCAGCTCTTAAAGCGACAGTACTAAACATGCTTGTCATTAAAGGGATAGTTCACCCAAAAATTTAATTGTTGTTATTTACTCACTCACATGTTGTCCCAAACCTGTATTAATTTCTTTCTTGTGCTGAACACAAAAGAAGATATTTTGAAGAATGTGGGTAACCAAACAGTTGCTGGTCCACAGCGACTTCCATAGTATTTTTTTCCTACTATCAAAGTCAATGTGGACCAGCAACTGTTTGGTTACCCACATTCTTCAAAATATCTTCTTTTGATTCTTCAAAAATAACTTTTATGTTCAACAGACGAAATAAACTAATTCAGGTTTAAAACAACTTGAGTGAGTAAATGATGGTATAAAAATAAAACACTATGACAGAATTGACAGACAGATGACAGATTTTTCATTTTTGGGTAAACTATCCCTTTAATATTAATAAAAAAAAAAAAACAGAGAAAAATCACTCAATGCTCATGACTGATGAACTTTAATACAGTTGCTTAAAAAATTATAATTGATGTATATAGTGTATATAGTGTTTTATTTTAATATTTTTACTGCTAAATACTGAAATTAATATGTTACTGCTAAATAGTGAAAAATAAAGCACTGTTTGTTTTATTTGCATATTATGTGTTTTTGTAATGTATATCTTTTGTTCTTATTTTCTAATAACAAAGATAAAATAATAACAAAGATTTTTATCTTCGCCCACTTTGGCCTAAATTTCTGTCATTCTTTTTTATTTTATATTGTGTTACCTTGAAAGGCTTTTTTTTTACAATAGGGAAATTAGATTGGCTGTACTGCTCAGGCAACTTGCAAAATAGTAAAACCAACATGACAAAGAATTGTGATAAAATCGTGAATCGTGATATTCCTGAATAAAATGGTGATATGATATTTTTGCCATATCGCCTACCCCTAACTTGTGCTACAACTGTTTGGCCTGTGCTACAAAACTTTCAACCTCTGTAGCACCAGTTCTATGTGCAAAAAAGTTAACATACAGCTCTGATATATATTTTCAACAACGAGAAAAGCAGAAGAAATAACAGAATTGTTGAGAGTTGTGTGTTTGTTTATAGGTGTATGTGCGTGTAAAGACAAAGAAATGTCAATAGAAATGTGTATGTGTAAGTCAGTGTGTGTAAAACAAGATGCTTCAAGATGGTTCAAGCGATTACCCATGGATAAAGGTATGTGAGTTTGTGTCACAACGTCAATAACATTCACCCTTATAATCACACCACACACACTGTCACGGGACCGTGATTAAGCAAAACAAAGTTAGCGCCAGTCGTTAGGCATCAGTGATTGTGATTACCAAGCATAATTAACTTTAGCATGTCCACAGAAGATAAAGTGTGATGCAAAGAATAAAGAGAGTCAGAGAATTTAACATTCTGAAATAATAAATGGTGAAGGACAGATTGTCAATTGAAACCTCATCAGAATAATTGTATTCAGCAACAAATCGCAAAATGTACAGTATATATAAAAACCCTTATTAGTAAAACTTTAGGAACAATACCATAATGTATACAGTAATTTTACTGTTCTAAAACTTTTTTTTTTTTCTGAACTTTTGTATTTTTAAAATCTGATACAGAGTGAACTGATTTTTTTTTTCTTTTCAGACTCCAGCTGCCTTTTCAATTGTTATATATAAATAAGACGCATTACTTCAAGTATTATCCATGTATGTAGCATAACCGATTCAGGGCGAAATATGCAACAAAAAAGACTTAGGGTTAGGGGTTTTAAGAAAGCATGTGCAATAGCAATCACCACTTAAGAGAGAAAAATAACAAATAAAGTAAAAAACCCAGATGCAAAAATTCTTCCCCAACCTGAAAAACCACCCCTCAAGATGACAATTGATGCCAACTTGCAACATTTCGTTAATATTCCTCTGCAGACAGGGTGTGTCTGTGTACGTGCAGATACGTGTGCACCTGACTGTATATGGTAACGACAAAAGAGAGAGAATGCGCTGTTATATATGTGTTCCACAGAATTCTTGAGAATGGTATAACTGCAGCCTGGAGATCTCCACATGGGGGCGGGAACTCCAAAACGGGGTGGGAGCTCCAAAACACCACTGGCCACGAGCTTTGGGCTCTGCTCTCACGGAGAATATTTATTTATATAGCATATTTTATTTTAGATTAACTAGAAACAATGTTTAATTTATAAAGTTTTATTTTGAAATGTAAGTCAATAACAATTGGCTGGAGCCAGAGCCAATGGTGAAAGTGTTTGTGCGGGAGACCCCGCCCCATTTTGGAGGTTCTGCCCACTTTTGGAGTTCACGCCCCATTTTGGAGATCTCCAGTCTGCAGTTATATCTACTTGGAATTCTTCCAAACAAAAGAATGTCAAACATGTAGGCCATCTTTATAAACACTTCTAAGGAAATCGAGAGAATGGCAATCCATATCTACCACACTGACATCTGATCAGCCTGCAGATATCTCTAAACAAGGTTTAATTTTTTACGTTTTAGTTCAATAGAAGATGCTTTTAATCTGTGGCTGGTATGGCTTGGTGGTTAAACATCTGAGCTGGTAACAAAACCCAAGGTCTGTAGGTTGTACACAACTCACTATTATGCCCTTGAGCATGGAGCTTGTCCAAAGGGACTGTCCCTGCTTTAAATAAACGTGTTTGTTAAATGTATAATTATAAAAAGCATTATGGTAAAGGGCAAGCTCAGGAACTTGTTTTGATTGGAAGTGTGTATTGAGAGTGTGTTTGTGTATTGAAGAGTGTCTGAGGGTGTGTGCATTCACCGAACACTCGAGCCACAAATCCAAGAGGGAAGTGTGACGCAAAGGCGGTGAGGAACCAGGGAGCAGCATAGAGACTGGGGCTGATCTCGTACTGCTCCAGATGAGTGTACAGCTCCCTGTGATAGTCATGCAGCAGACGAGACAGCTGATACATCTGAATCTAAGAAAGATAGAAGAGAAAAACAGTTACTGACTATTTTTAGTCAGAAGAATATAAAAAATGCCTGACAAAATATTGCTATCATTTAATTAAACAATCTCTCTCATCTTATGAACCTTAACCATGTCGCTTAGTTGTGATGTCATTATTGAGCACTGCCTACAGTTATCGTAACAGCATCTTCTTGCATGCTTGGCTGTAGAATTATTTTTTTTTTGCTTGATTTGTATCAGAGCTGTCAAAGCGTACATATTACGTGATTGATTATGTTTATTTGATTTATGGTTTGCAGTAAATGCAATATAAAGGAATGCAATGCATTACTGAATATGAAGTGAACTGAACCCAATTAAAAAAATTTAACTTAAACACTGATCACACTGAAGGTTTCATGTTATACAAAATCTATCCCATAAACTACGTATTTACATATCGGGTCTATAGAACAATGATCTATACTCAGACATATGGGCTTGTCTCAACTATATTCAGATTCAGAGAAACAGAATGTGACAATCAAAAATCTCATTGTTTGTATTTTGCATTTTGGTTTTGTAGGGCAGAACATGTGGTCACACTGAAATCAGGATACCTCCCCTAGTGAAAAATAAATATACTTAAATGTATTTGAAATACATTTATTTCATGCTAGGTATACTATAAATACATTTACGTATTTAATAAAAATATCCTCCAATTGTACTTAGTATACTAAACTGGTATACTTGAAGTCTGCTAAATTGGAACATCTGATTTTGTACTCAATGCATTTTAATTGTGCGGAAGTAGTAAGACCAACTAAGTACATTTATAAGTACATTTGATGGTTCTAAAGTGGAACTATTGCAAGTATACTTCAGGTACACTTCAAATATTTTGCATTTAAAGACCAATATTATTCAAAGATTATACAATCCTCATCAATAGTGGCATTAAAACACATTTTAAGCTTAATATTTAGAAATGTGCATTGTGCACAAGTCGTACTCAAAATACATTTTTATTATAATTTTTATATCAGTAAGTCTCGAGCTATGTCAGTAAATATGTTAATAGATTTGAACTATACTTAGTATGAAATAAATATATTTTAAATATATTCGTTTTTTTACTAGGGTCTATCGGTAATATTATGAAAAATTTCTATAATTTAAAATACCATTTTCTGTTTTAATATATTTTAAAATGTAATTTATTCCTGTGACGGCAAAGATGAATGTTCAGCAGTCATTAGTGAAAATTTATCACCGAATCTTGAGTGTCACATTATCCTTCAGAAATCATCAAGAAACATTTCTCATTCTTATCAATGTTGAAAACATTAAAGAATTCTAAAAATTTTTAGGAATTTGTTTGAAGTAGAAATCTTTTGTAACATTATAAATGTCTTTACAGTCAATTTTGATTAATTTAATACATGATGTTTGAATAAAAGCAATAATTTCTTTTTAAAAAATTATTTAAACGATAGTGCACAGAAACCAGAGGAACAAATACTGTATCTAATTGGCTAAAGGACTCACCATTTATCCAATCACTGATAAATCTACACATAATGTTTATTAAAAAGGACTTTATTCAAATTTATTAACATTTAAATTTAATTCTATCGTCATTAATTCAACAATGTTATTCCAAACCATTTCACTTTTTTTCTTCAATGGAAAACAAAGCAGATTATTCTAAATAACGTACTGCTTACTGCAATAAAGTATTTGTCTGGTCATGTGACCTAAACATAGCAGCTACCATGAAGGAAAACCACCCTCATGATGAATAATAGCCATGGCTACAGTCTTCTTTTCATTTGTGTACATCATTTTTAAACGTGTCAAAAGCACCACTCGGGTGTAAAACATTAAGTGGGAAAAAATACTATTTGATGTCATCTACCGTACGTGACAATGTTAATGTTACTGTACCTGCAGTATGATCATATCAGGCCTGTACTGTTTTCGCAGCCCCGTGTCGTACATAAGGAATTTGAGCATGTGGAATGCATCCTCCTCACTCATATGGAGCAGCAACACGCCGGCCACAAAACTCAAGCCCTGGCAGTAACCCACCTCTGGGTCCAGCAGAGAATATGCCTTCAGTAGATTATAGAGAGACAGCTGGCCAGCACCCAGCTGAGCTCTGAAATACGGATGAGTGGGAAATGTACGTCCTGGGAGAGGAAGAAGAAAAATCATTCAAGTATTCTTTTTTTTCAGTGCAGTTTGAGTAAAACAATGCTGCTGTTGTTGTTGATGTTGGCAGAGGCATATGACCCCCCTTCTTTCAGCTCAATCTCCTCCTCTTGTGTTCAGTCTCATTCAAAGGGTTACTCTCAGGGGTGTGCAGCAATTTAGCCACATGTAGAAAGAAAGAATTGACAAAAGGAACAGAACAGACTAGGGCTCCAATATTTGATATTGTATCATCAACCAGGTGATGATTATCAACTCTACAGTATATGCTTATATTACCACAATGCTTCTCATGTAGGTTCATAAAGAGGCCAAGTATTTGTACACTTAAGTCACACTTTAGTGTTTGAATATCATTGTGTTACATACATAAATATCAAACTGTGGAATCTGCAAATGACTGATATTAGACTTATTGGTAACACTTTACTTAAAGTGTCTATGTATAATGCATTATAAAGGGTTATTAAAGGGTATAATGCATTCTAATTATTCATAATGTGCGTTGTAATACATTATATCTTGCTGTAAATAATTACAACTGAATTTAAAATGCACAGTGTTACAATTAATTGAAAAGTGTTATAATGTATTAACTGTGGTTACAATTATTCATGAGATTGTACAATGCATTATAAGATGCATTACAAGGAATAATTAATGCATTGAAACTTCTTATATAATGCATTATACATAAGGACTTTAGGTAAAGTGTTACCGACTTGCTGACTACTAAACTGATCTCAGAACTAAATTAAATTTTTTCCCCCAAAAGCAGGGATTGAAATTAACTTTTTCAGTCACCAGCCAATTTGGCTACAAAAATTTTAAGTTACCGGCCATTCATAACTTCTACTAGCCAAAAAAGATAAAAATAAAAAACCCAGAAATAAACCAACAGCTTGAGGCTGTCTACATTGAACGTGACCGCTGCAAATCATTTTGTGTCAGAACTAGAGGTGTGCGATATTGGCAAAAAATAATATCTCAATATTTTCTGGAATTTTATCGATAAAGATAATTAGACCATATTTTGCTGAGTTCTAAAAGTTTGCATCATCTTTTGAGACAAATTCTTACATTTAATCAGTCAATTATAATAATAATACATTTAGGCTGATACTAAACAAATGAAATCAGTATCAACAAAATTAATCTTTGCAGAAGTTCCATACGAAGTGGCATTTAGATGTATTTACATGTGTTAATGCAGCTTAGAGGGACATGGAACGCTTTAACCTGCAGTTACAAATGCATAAATAATGTTTTGATATTTTAAACATGACATTTTGAATAATGATATTTGAAATAATTTTAAAAATGAAAAGATACATTAGATGTAAAATTAAAACAATTAAAACCGCCAGTAGGTGGCAGTAAGTCACTGTTAATAAGTGAGTCATTGCGATTGAACCGAACCGGAACAAAACACCGTCATGTTGCTCAGACGCAAAACAGTACTGTGGCTTTGTTTGGAATTATTTTTGTTGGCGAAATAGAGCAAAAGCAGGCATGGTGTCTAAAACGTAAGTCTCTTGATATTAACTTATTGTTATTTGACAGCGTTACCCGCCACAGCTGATTTTTACCCGCATTTGGCGGGTTGGCGGGTGTTAATTTCAAACCCTGCCCAAAAGTAATTACTTTTAATGAGTTGTTTGGTTGATGCTTTAACACTATGCCAGCTTTCTTCGCTATTTTCATGGCAAGTGAAGTAACAAGTTGAAATAGTATAAAAGAGCAGTTTAAAAACCTATATAAAGGTTTCTGAAGTTAGCTTTAGATAAAAATGTCAAAATCAATTAAAGGTTGGCTCTGTTAAAAATTTAATTTCCCAAGTGAACTTAAACCAGCACAATTTCATAAAATATTTTTGAAAGATAATGGGCTCTGGCATGAAGAGCATATCGGATTTTCCTTTAATATCAAGAATTTGTTCGTGATTCTGAAATGTCCTATTCAGCATTGTGTATTTTTATTAGTGCTATCAAATGATTCATCGCGATTAATCGCATCCAAAATAAAAGTTTTATTTTGTGTTGTTGTTTTGTTTACATAATATGTTTGTATTGTGTATATTTATTATGTATATATAAATACACACACATACATTGGTCTATACACACATATATTATGTAAACAAAAACTTTTATTTTGGATGCGATTAATTGCGATTAATCGTTTGACAGCACTAATTTTTATTATCAGATCCAATCGGTTATTGAAAATAAAGATCCAACAGTAGAGTTCATTTCATACAGTTTGCTGTTCGTACACTGACACAATTCAGTTGTCCATTTGATGATGATATTATGGTAGTTTTAAGATCAGTGGGTGGTATGGAACGCTTTTTAATATCCAGTTCTGACCATTTGAAAAATACTTTTACTATAACATGAAAAAAGGAAACAGGAAATTTACAAAATGTAGACTATGGGTCAGTTTTACTAAACAGGGCAAATTAGCGTGCAAGCATAATTCCAAAACAGCGGCGAAATTTCTGCAGGAGATTTACTACCAACGCACAAATTAAAGAACATGCAAGAAGACACAACATCTCATTTACATATTGACCAACGCAATATACCAATCGCAGCGCAAATTAGCGTAGTTGCAAATAAAGAACAAAGAAATAAAGAAGCCACAGTACGTTAAAAAGAACCGGAGGCCAAAAAATGAAGGGTTGCAAGAAGTTTTGATAGACCTGGTATTGCATGACTCCTTATGTTGTCTTTTATTTCCTGAAGCAAATTAAAAATAACATGGCTTGGCAAACGATACGTTCCAATAATGCATTCCAAATAAATTAATACTTGTGGAAAAAATCCTCTCCCTTCTACCACGCGCTCTCTGTTCTCTGCGGTGCATCCTAGCAACAACAATTGCAGCCATTTCAAGCGCAAAATAGTTTAAGACATGGTTTTTTGGCATTAAATAATGACGCAAATACCAGTAATTTGACGAGCGCAAACGTTAGTAAATCGCATTGCGTGATTAATTTTAATACTCTCCTCCCATAAATTTTGCATTTGAAAGGGAAATTCCTACAAATGCATATTCAATAAGTGCCTTTTCAGCGCTAATTCGTCACTGCACGTCTTTAGTAAATCCTGACAGTACTATTTTAACGCCAAAAGATGGTTTGCGCTGGTGCAAGCTGTTGGTAAAACTGGCACTATGTATGCACCTGAAGTGGAATATAATGAAATGAAAACTGAAATATTGTGTCACTTTACATTTAGTCATTTAGCAGTCGCTTTTATACAAAGTTTTATACAAAGTTTTTTACTTGAATAAAAAACAAGTTCTTACTAATATCACTGATTGAATACTATTTAGTTGAATATATACATGACGCATGCAAGCATATGTATAGGAATATAGGAATTTTAAGTATTGCATTGAATAGGAGCTTTCATGTTCATGTCTGAGAGGGCGTCTTCCTACAAAAAAAATACATTCCTATAAGATTAGGTTTCTTCCTGTGCTGTAATGCTATCTATCTCTCTTTCTCCCTGCTGTCACTGTTCTGAGAGCCAACGACACCTCCCTTTCTTTGTCTAAGCCTCACCATTAATCTCTCCATCTTCACATCTGTCCATCTCCGCTAGTGTCTCAACCATTCATTCAGCTTGAGGTTCTGCAAAAGTTTGTTCTCTATAATAACGATCATTACGAGGTAATGATCATTTTGCAAAGAATAGAGACCTTTGTGTATACTCAG
Source organism: Sinocyclocheilus anshuiensis (assembly GCF_001515605.1). NCBI lineage: Eukaryota > Metazoa > Chordata > Actinopteri > Cypriniformes > Cyprinidae > Sinocyclocheilus > Sinocyclocheilus anshuiensis. Next base: position 2,127,653 of record NW_015536800.1, on the reverse strand, counting down.
ATGACAAATTTTGAATAAATTCCAGGGCAAGCATGAGCATGTACAACATGTATTTTAAAGAGAAAGGCAGAATAGCTGTTTTTCAGCACGCTAGAACAACATTAAGCAAGCTCACCAAATAACTGTCTTGTTGAGTTAATCAACTGGACATGTCTGTTGCTCAAGACATTTCTGGGAGGCAAAACATCCTGAGCAACTGTGAGACACACATGCAGTTTACTACAATAAGTCTACTAGATATTCAACAATGATTTAGATAACCAACCACCTTCAAAGACAACAAAGTACTAAGGGACAAAAGGACTACAGTAATGGCGCTTTTCCACTGCATGGTACGGCACGGTACGGCTCGGTACGGTTCACTTTTGGGGGGGTTTTCCACTGGGTACAGTACCTGGTACCTGGTACTTTTTTTAGTACCACTTCGGTTGGGGTTCCAAGTGAACCGTACCGTTACCAAAACGTGACGTGTAAACTCTGCTGATCACAGATTGGCCGGAGAGAATCGTCACTACCTGCGTCACTGAACTTCAGACACAAACACAACAGAACCGCTAGATTTAAATCAGCACAGCCAGCGAAGGATCAAACGCAACTGTTTGGAACGAGCGCACCTTTTTTTAACAACCAAAAACGAGTTCCTCTCGTTGATAGCAGAGGAGCGGAACCAGCGAGAGCTTGATGGGGCGACGCGAAATGAAAAAGTTTTTTTTAGGAGTCGTGGTAGTAGAGGCGGTGCAACTATAATGACATGGGAATAATCACGCCCACTCTAAAGCGGTACTGAACTGCAGTGGAAACGCAAACCGTGCCGAGCCGAACCGTGCCGTGCCGTACTGAGCCGTACCGAGCCGAGTCGTACCACGCAGTGGAAAAGCGCCATAACTGTTCCAAAACCTAGTAAGCTGCCTACCAGGACAGCATTTTAAGGGCCAGTCCCAATTGTACTGCTTTTTAATAATTGTTATAACTTTTCATGACAGACACAAGTGAAATAAAATAATTTAGATTATATTACAAAATATTATATTCACACACTACGGTTCAAAAGTTTGTGGTTAGGAAGAATCTGTGTTTTTTTGCAGGAAGTTTCTTGTGCAAAATATAGTAAAACAGTATTATTGTGAAATATTATGATTTAACATAACTTTTTTTTTCTATTTTAAAATATTTTAAATGTAATTTATTCTTGTGATGGCACAGCTGAATTTTCAGCAGCTATTACTCCAAACTTTAGTGTCACATGACCCTCCAGAAATCATTCTATTTTGCCGATTTGGTGCTCAAATAATATTTCTTGTTATTATCACTGTTGAAAACAGTTGTGCTGCTTATTTTTTGTGGAATATTATTTTCTTAAAAAAAATTTTTTTTAAAAATGACTGAGCCCAGAATTTTGAACAGTATTAATATAATAAATAATATATGTATATATGTTCACTCAACACCAAAAAGTACATTTAAATACTTTTACATTACATTTATAAATAACTACATAATGAACTACTGAACCCAACATTTGAGGAGTCCATGTAAAGTTAAAATAAAGTTAGTTATACAACTTTATTTTAATTTTTTTAGCATTTTAATGAAGATATATGTCAATATAAATACATTTAATAATTGTACGACTTTAATTGGGGAAAGCTGTGGTCCAAGTATACTGTGCGCTTCATGTGAGGAGCAATATTCGTGCATCAAGCACATTTGTTGCCTATGATGAGTGTTCCAAATTGATCACTTTGAGGTTCCATTTTAGTTAGATGGCATCTATGTAAGCTGTAGACAGCAAGGCAGCTCACTAGGTTGTGGCACAGACCATTGTGTTTGTAATACTAACCCAAGTCTATAAGGATGGCATGCTGTTGGGATGTGAGCTGCTTCAGAAGCTCTTTGTAAGGAGTCTCATTGTTAGGAGGTTTGGTGCTGGGCACCTCCTTCCTCAGCAAATACTGCTCTGATAGAAACTTCCAAATCTCTCCTCGATGCTGACGAGGAACGCCTGAGAGAGAGAGAAAAACAGAAAGAAGAGCAGAAACAGAGCACTTAATTGATGGATCTTTTGAATGTTTACATGCCTTGAGCACAACACCTCAGTTTTTGAGTGCTTTTTCAGTAGTGTGTGATCTCATCTGACATGTAGATGGATGTCCATAAAATCACTTCAAGAAGACAAAGTCAACATTGGCAACGGCCGACGTAAAAAGGTAACACGCATCCCTGCAAACCCCTCTCCATTCACACACATCCGAAAATGACATACACAAACATCACAAATCCAAAAACCAACTACAAGTGCAAAAAAAAACGGTTCTTTGTGTGATTTCTGTGGCACTAGCGGCACCAAACACAATTGCAAACACTTAGCATTTTGTCTACACTGCAGTTTATGATAGATAAACCAGAAAAGCAAAGAACTACACCTGATTCATTGTGATAACATGATGATCTCTGTGTAACATCTGCACAAGTATGTGTACGTGAATGTCTCATGTAAATGCCACAGTTGCACTGAACTTAAACAGGTGTGTGCTTGTGTGTGTAGGTGCGTGCAATCTCACCAATCATTCTGCAGAACTACCTCTATAAAAACCTGACTATCAAAGAGACAGCTTTTCTATCTATGAATATACACTCACACATTCTCCAAATAAACATCAAGCATGAAGACTACTTTAAAAACCCTTTTTCCAAGAAAATCGAATTAAAGGCTTTAAAATAACAAATGCACAAAGTTAACTCAGTTTATACTCCTCTAAAAAACTGAAAACTTATACACAAACTGTCTAAAACAACATACTACGTACTCTTCACTAGTT
>NW_015536800.1:2121839-2124631 GCF_001515605.1 Sinocyclocheilus anshuiensis | reverse complement strand
GACATGAATATGACAGTGGGCAAATGCATAAAGCGCAGCATAATTTGAAATCAGTCACGAGTTTAAAGTTTGTCGATCGCACATCTCCAGTGAAGCTGAACCTCCTGTCCGTATTCAATTCGCACGAACCATAGGACCGACTGTCACAGAACATGCGATCATGCAGGTCACATGCACACTTCACAAGATATCAACTAGATTCGACTAAGTCTGCAAGGTTTGTGAAATTAAATGTTCATTAGTCATTCAAAGATTTGTTTAAATTATATAAATGCGTATTCGCGGAATGCTGACATCAAACGAGAAAGTATTATAATGTTTGCCTTTAATAATATTAAAGCAATCGTTATAATACTTTTTTGTATACATTTTAATTCCTTTGTTTAACAGTTCTATCTGATTATTAGATAGACTACTATTCGTATTAGACAGAACTGAATGACAACAGCGAACAAGAGGGAGAATATGAGCACTGTGGGCTCAGGCGCTGCCGCAGCCGTTCTCGGCGCCGTCAAAATAAAAGTCCCGCCTCGAACACATCGGCCAAACAGATAAACTTATCGGCCGATGCCGATATTTGAAAAAATGGCAGATATCAGCCTATATATATCGGCCTTGGCAATACATCGGTCGACCACTACACTTCACTCAATGTACAGGTCAAGTTCAGTTAATCCAGGTGTCATTCAATGGATAGGCTGCTAAGAAAAACCTCATACAACTCACTGTTACATTAGCTTCAACATTTTTATGTATCTACGCGTGTGTGTGTGCGTGTGTGTATGTATGTGTGTGTGTGTGCGTGCGTGCGTTACCTTGTCCCACAGCTTTGTGGATCTCCTCAGTGTCAAATCTGACCTTTGACCTCCCAGTGGTGCTGAGCATTCTCTCCCAGACTAGTGTGACATCTTTCAGACACGGAGTGATCTCTTCATAGTCCAGCTTCAGTCGTCTGCACTGTAGATCACTCTCTGATGCTGTACACACATTGAATGAAAATTTAAGAAATTAGAAATAATGTGCAGAATAAAGATAATCAGTTGAGTTGGAAGAACATTTACAACATTACACCACGGTGCATTCAATTTAATTACTTACAGTCCGTTCACACAGAACGCGTTTTACATTCCACTGTGCTAATTTTCCATTGTTTTCCTATGTAAACACACTCTAAACGGACATGTTTGACCACTGCACTCACGTCTGATGTCTTTTGCATGAAACAGTGTTCAACTTCGAAAAAACCTGTCTAGAGATCTCAAATGTTTTCCCATTGCACTGGCTGCATCTGACATTTTTCTAAGCAAAAACACGTACTGTCAATGGCACCTTGCTTAACTTTTTCAACATTTATTTGTTCTGATGGGGAAAAAAAAGCTTAAGTTACATAGCCCAACACTAACAAGAAAATAAAACTGAAACATTTAAATTTTAAGAACAATATTTAAGATTAATAATATGCAGCAATAGCTGTTTTTGTTGCCATTATTAAATTATTTATAATACATATATTATTTTTATTGCCATAGTCTGAAGATTAGGCTGTTTATTCCTCTGCCAAAATGAAGAAATAAAATCGTAATTAAAAAAACAGTTTTACATATTGGTTATCGGATACAAACATATTTACTACTGTTTAAAAGTTTGGAGTTGGTAAGATTTTTAAACTTTTTTGAAAGAAGTGTCTAATGCTCACTAAGGCGGCATTTAATTTATCATAAATATAGTTACAAATATATCGTGACAGTAATATTGTGAAATATTATTAGTTTCCAATTTCTATTCTTTTTTTGTGTGATTGCAAATTTCCACAGATCCTTTAAAAATCATTCTAAAAGCTCAAAAAACATTTCATATTATCAATGATGAAAACGCTAGTGCTGTTCAATATTTGAACAGAACAATGTTTTTTTTTTCAGAATTCTTTGATTAATAGAAAAAAAATAACTGAAATAGAAATTAGGGGTGCTCCGATCAGGATTTTTGAGGCCGTTTACCGATCGCCAATCACAGAAAGCAGTATCTGCCGATACCGATATTTTTAAAGCCTTTTTATCATTTATAACTATTTATATTGATACTCCAATCAGGATTTTTAGACATTTATTCAGGGCCTGAATTTCATTTTTGAAAATGGGGGGAATTCCCCTCTTAGGTGACTCTTGTGAGAGGAGAAGCAGCTTTCACACAGGAGTCCGCTACTGAATCATGGCTGTTTACCACAAACACAACATTTATCCATTATTTTGATTTCAAATCCAAACATTGTCACTGAAAATGCTTTTTCAGCATTGCAATTCTTTTTTTACACAGTACAGTAATACAATTTTTCACAGACATGTTTAAACACAATAAATATAAGCAACACATTATTCAATGCTTTTTACTTTTGCATTTACTTCTAGATTTATATATTAAGTTGCTCAAGCAAATGGCAAAACATTTAAACTACTTTTCTTACGTTATCACAAACTTACCATTGACAGAAATAGTCAGCTCTACTGCCTTTCCTTTTGCATTGAAATCTTTATTACAAGCAATCCTGCGGTTCATAAAGAACTTTGTTTTCCTACTTCCACGAGTGCCATCTATTATTGCCTTATCTAAAAGTGTGCTTTCCCTTTAAACCTAGCCAAAAAGCCATATGTGCTGACTGTGAAACACAGTAGACTTTAATAATATGCATTTATGGTGTAATTACTACATTTTCGTGTCAATCCATGTCTATATCTACTGCAAACAATGCGCTGTTACTTTAATTCAGCGCTTGCAGCGCAGCAATAGACTCGGTG
>NW_015536800.1:2090916-2117243 GCF_001515605.1 Sinocyclocheilus anshuiensis | reverse complement strand
CATGGCTGTTTACCACAAACACAACATTTATCCATTATTTTTCCAAACATTGTAAACATTGTCACTGAAAATGCTTTTTCAGCATTGCAATTCTTTTTTTACACAGTACAGTATTCACAGACATCACAGACATGTTTAAACACAATAAATATAAGCAACACATTATTCAATGTTTTTTACTTTTGCATTTACTTCTAGATTTAGACTCAGAAAGACAGACACAGAGACAGACAGACAGAGAGTCAGACAGACAAGACAGAGAGACAGACAGAGAGTCAGACAGTGAGACAGACAGACAGAGAGTCAGACAGTGAGACAGTGAGACAGACAGACAGAGAGTCAGACAGTGAGACAGACAGACAGACAGAGAGTCAGACAGTGAGACAGACAGACAGACAGAGAGTCAGACAGTGAGACAGACAGACAGACAGAGAGTCAGACAGTGAGACAGACAGACAGACAGAGAGTCAGACAGTGAGACAGACAGACAGATGGATGGATGGATGGTTGGATGGATGGCATGAACGCGGAAAAAATACGCACCGCATACGCACTGCAAATGGAGTAATGTGAACCTGGCATTATGTGTGTGCACTGCGAGTGTGCATGAGTGCACGGTGTCCAGGAGAGCGCGCGAGCGCTGAATGGTTAAACCCTGGAAAGAATTAAAAAGAAATGCAATTTATAAACTTTAGTGACGATGCGACACTGCCTCGATTGTGCAAGTGACAATTCCTGTGTCAACTCTGCAGCGTGCAGCTTGCTTATAGACAGACGCGATGTGGTGATTTGAAGCCATTTGCGTATTTTGAGAGAGAAAGAAAAGCGTGCGCGGTGATTCACTCATGCGGTTTGTGAAATTACGTCTCACACAAGGTTTATTAAAGTTATTTAATGAAGAAATATGAAGGTGAGTACCTCACCTTCAGCATTATAATTATTTCACCCACGCCAGACAGAGACTGAGACGGTGCAGCTGCATGTCATGCCAAACCTCTCACAGCAGCGTCATCAGCTTGAGATTGTTTTTTTTAGATCAGCCTTTTTAGAGACCGCCGATCAATCATCCCAACTTGTTTATCGGCCGATAGTGATCGGTAGCAGATCAATCGGAGCACCCCTAATAGAAATCTTGTAACATTTATGGTCATTGTAATGCATAATTTAATGCCTCCTTGCTGAATATAAGTATTAATTTCTTTAAAAAAAAATTACTGACCCCAAACCTTTTAACTGTAGTATACATATAGAATATTTAAATCGGTTTTATAACCATGGGATACAAAAAGTGAATTGGGAAAAAGTTGATTGTGTGAAAGAGTATTCTTATTGTTGTATGTATGATAATTTACTTTATTGTCACTTGTTGGTATATCATTAAAAAAGTTGTGGACCTTTTATAAATTCTGTATTAATGAAATTCTATTTTAAGTCTATTTTTTCTATTTTAAGTCCAACAATGTCATTTAATTTTTTATTTCTTTTAAATGGAAGAGTTAAACAAGTGGAGAGTAAAGGAGAGGCAGAAAACACATGCCCAACATGCAGCAGAATGTCTTCATTATGCAGTCATTATTACTGTATTAAGATTAGTAAGACCAATTGCACTTATTGCACCAGTGAGAATTCTCATTTAGAAACACAAACACAGGAAGAGATGCAAGAAGGGAAATTTCAGGAACAAGAGAATAATACCCTCCCCACCCATCTCACCCCTGGGACCAAAAAAAAAACCATAAAAAAAATAAAGAAAGCAGGAAAGAAACAGAAGTCTCCAAAGTGTCAAACATCAGAAGTTATGTGATTAATAGGGAACGTGGTAATATAAACACAGGCTAGATGTAGGGCAGACAGTCTTCCCAGTACACATCTTCTGACCCACTTCTTTATGCCCACACCCTATTCAATAGGTCTGGCTGCTTTCATTTCAAGATTCTGTTCTTTCTTTTCAGCTCATGAGAAGCATGACTGGGCATGGCAGGGCAGGACGTGACACTGCCAATAATGAGCACACCCAAATCAGACCGCATCTGTGCAAGCAAAGCTCTTCACCTGTCTCATAACCTCAAGTCAAGTCAAGTCAAGTTGAGCTTTATTGTCATGCAGCTGAGTCCGTGCAGCTGAATAGCGCAGTCCAGGATATTGTCGTTTAGCCATGTCGTCATAACCTGCAGCAGGGACTTCCAGGTAAGGCAGCGCATGGGTGCGCCAGATTGTGCAGAAATGTCTCTGTGTGTGTGTGTGTGTATGCTACTGTTTATGGGATGTGCTTTTGTGTATAAATCTTAAGGGCATGAACAAACTAAGCTTTATTACCACATAATACCTAGTAATCTGGATGTTGCGATTACATAAAAAAAGTAAGATCTTGTACAAGCAGAATTATACTAACATTAACCAAAGTAATAACAAACTTAAATAAGCTAACATAATGTATGGCCAATTTTGGTGCAAAGGTGAATATAAACTAGAGCTAACAACAAATCTAAAACCAAAATCAGTCACAAAATTGATTTCATTTTTGTTAATTGAATTTGTAAAGGTATCCTAATGTCAGTTTGTTACTTGGCCATTTGTATGCGGAATTTACAATGTTCACAGTGATAATAGTTATCGTGTGATTGTTTGTTTCACCTTGTAGTTTCTGATTCTCTCTCTCCATCCTCAGCAGGAGAATTTGTTGAAGAATTGCTTTCCTCCATAACGCTCTTAGCTCCGCCCCACTCCTCTTTCTCCTCTCCTCTGGCACCGCCCCCAGGATGCTCTCCCCGCCCCCCACTCCGCCTCCTAGTGCCATTCTGTTGCCAACCTTTAAGCTGGATTCTGGAAAACAGAATAGTTTACGTCACAATAGCATAAAATTAACATGAACTACCAACATTTGCCTACATAAATTACCAACAATGTCACCCAACATCATCTACAGTAAACAACATCTACATTAGGGCTGCACGATAAATCGCATGCGATATTTAACGCGCATCTTATCAGTAAAGCCGGTTCTGTAATCAGCGGTAAATCTCCATCACGTGCGGGCTTTCACATTGAGCAGCATTAACTACACAGAGCCGTTGTTCACTGACGAGCTGCGCAAAACCACGTTCATATTCGCGCGATTTTTTGCGCAGCTCGTCAGTGAACAGCGGCTCTGTGTAGTTAATGTTGCTCAATGTGAAAGCCCGCAGGTGATGGAGATTTACCGCTGATTACAGATCCGGCTTTCTGACAAGATGTGCATTAAATATCGCATGCGATTTATCGTGCAGCCCTAATCTACATCAACTATTAATATCATCATGTCTATGTTTGTCATTATACCGTGATTTCAGCAGTGACCAGTGAAGTTTTGTGATTCGGAATTGTGGTATGTAGTCAGTACACCATAAAAAATGTTATGTAATTTTTTTACAGAAAAGGGTAATTTTTATACTTTCCATATAATGTAAAAAACTGTAAATGGTTTAACATTACATTATATGTAATTTTACTGCAAAATAAATGCAAAATGTATGGGTTTTAGCAATAAAACCTATGAATCTATGAATTGCCATATAATTCACAATTTAAAAAAACAGTAAAAGGACATTCCTAGAATTCACATATGATTAACAGCATATTTTTTTACAAAGTATGTCACTATTAAGTAAATATTGTTACAAGGTATTAAATAAACATTAATAAAATAAAGAGAAACAGAAATGACAAACAAAAAGAAATAATATAAGAAAAGATTAGAAATAAAGTAAACTTTATCAAGTATTTTGGTAAGTTCAGAAATAGAAAAAAGAAGAAAAAAGAACAACAGGTAAAGTAAAAGGTGAAATAATACTACTTAAATGTAACCATTTAATTTTTATGGCTGTTTATGGCTGTTTACAATCATTTAAGACAAACACAATTGCGCTTAATGTCTCTCCAAGACAAACAAGTGTATTTGAATGTTCACACAAATATCAACTACAATAGCTACCAATCCGAAAACAATAACCATCATCTTTCTAAATCAACAACACCTATATCAATTACCAACATCGCCATTACTTATCACTGGTATAAAATATCACTCATGTAAGCTTAAAATTCTTCAGATCAAGGTAATAAGCTTACACTAAATAAACGCTTCAATTCATATGACTGTAACCTCTGAAAACATGTACAGTTAACATGCTATCATAGTAAATGATGAAGCTAAAAGAACCTAAAATAAAAGTCTCTGATTTCCCCACACTTTAATAAACAGTAGGTGTACTGCATAACGGCACGGTCACAATAATTTTTTTTTTTGTTTTCTCTCATGTTTGCAAAAATTAACACTTAACAAAAGAGCAAACCAAAAAACACACAGAAACACATGCATAACACTCAAATACAACTGTCCATGCGTACAGGCAGAGGTGTTAAAAAATAAAGCGAACACCACCCAAACAATAGGGTGGCTCCGAGACAAAGTGATAAATTGTGCATAAAGAAAAATAAAATGTACTGTTATATATAGTATAAACACAGAGTGAGATCACCTAAAATACTGTGCTGCATAATCACAAGGAAAAGAAAAATCAAATCAGAGTGTTGAAATAAAACAGCATTCACCCACACACTATACATTTTTCTTTCATCTCACTCATGTAACACACAAAACCAGATCTTGTCTTAGCCTGCTGTAGTTTAGCCCACTTCCTACCCACAGTTCAAAAACGTAAATTGATTGGATTTAAATGTTAATGTTCAAACAGCAGTTCTCATTTGCACAGCTCAGCTCATTAGCATAAATATAAATGTTGCAGAAATGTTTATTACTTTCACTGAAAATATTGCTGCTGTCAGTGTAAACAATTTTTAAGGCTTACAGTAAGGGTTATAGGATTTTCAAACCTATAATTGTCAAGAGGTTGTTGTTTTCCCAATTTTCTCATTCCAGTGGTGACAAAATACCCCAGATTCACTTTATTATTGTGACATTTCATATGTACAAATATTTGTGGCTGTATACAATACCAATACACAGCAAATGATTTTTTTTTGGACAGGAAACCTACCATAACAATGTTAGAAACAAACAAACAAAAAAAATCTGTGTGAGTAGAAGGTTTACTGAGACTTTACTGAGATTTTTTTCACCGACGAAAACGAGACGATGACGAACTAAAACGCGTTTTGAATGACAGAAACTATGACGAAAATCTATTGACATTTTCGTCAATGAATAAATACAAGACGAGGTTAGATGTGTACATATGAACCGGCGGGACATAAGCTAACATACACTTGCTGCACGTCTCATAAAACATACAAAAATGTCGATATCTGGGAGTAAGCGAAGAGCAGACATATGGATAAATCTGACGACGCAAAAGAGAACTCAATTCGGTCCAGTTTTCTGAGCGCAGACACTGAAGCAGCGTCACTCACACAGCACAAGAGTACTCTTTCGCATCTCATGAACGGAGAAATACACACAAAATCATGTCGAATTGTCTGTTTTGATGAGTATTCATGCAAACACACTCGGTTATGTCTTATGTGAACATAAACAGTTGGGAGAATATTGGACGTGTATTAGTACATTGCATCCGGTTTTAAAGGGACAGCATCCTAATTTAGTTGCTATTGTCTGTGGCATTGATGTTAATCAAGCAACAAAAGAAAGACAGAAAATCACTCACTGCTCTTGATTGAATCACTTTAGTAGCCCTAAAGACTAATCTAAATTTATTTATAGAAACAAATATGTCAGCTTGAAACAATAAAGAATGTGGTAAACAAGTTGTTATAAAGAATGCATAATTAGCCTATATAACCATTTGTATTTCATTGAAAAGAAGACCATGTTCTTGTTCTTTATGAGAAGTGGTTTTATTTAATTTTTACATAAAGGCATGTTGTGTGTCACCGCAGTTAAACCGGTGTCTACCATGATAAAATCTTAATATCAAACTAGTGAATTTGGAAACCCATTAGATTTTAGCAGACTAAATTTACTGTAGATTTAGTCGACTAAAATCTTATGATATTTAGCCGACTAAAACTAGATTAAAACTAAAAAAAATTCAGATGACTAAAATATAACTAAAACTAAATGGCATTTTAGTCAAAAGACTATGACTAAAACAAAATCAAAATTCACTGTCAAAATTAACACTGCTGAGACTCTAACCGAAGTAGATCAAAAAAGGTAACCTTTTACCTTTTGGGGGCCACCAAGTTGAGATCATATGACCAGACAAACACTGCTTAACCTAGATAAATAACTGTGAAAAGAGCATTTCCACAAAAACATTAAAGGTCCCCTGAAATGCTTAGAAACACGCAGCGTTACTCTGTGTTGACGTCATTTTAACTGAAACAGGAAGACAGGCGGGACATATCAAGCAGCCCCACCCCTTTTTAAAATAGCCAATAGCGTTCGTTTATATCACAGCTTGGGCTAGAGCCGTTCAGAGCCATTGAGCTCCGTAAAGCCGCATTTGACAGGGTATGCCAGCCATAATCTCATCCATATTGCTATAAAATATAGCATTCTGTGTAGAATTCAAATAGCTCTGATACATTTTGTGGTCTGTATTTGAGACTCCTGCATACACGGTAATATACAAGTCAAGTACAACTTCTCAAGACAGTGAGAGAACTGAAGTGCCTTTATACACACACACACACACGGTCTTGGTCAGACAATGTTTCTGCCTAACATATTTTAAGGCTTTCAACAGAAGGGCCATACAACTTCTCTCAAAACAGCAATTTCTTATGTCAGGAATCATACACATACACACACACACACACACACACACACACACACACACCTGACCCAGTTCCAGTGGGGTGGAGCAGCACGAGTTTGAGTGTATGTGTGGAGATTGCTACAGCAGACACTGACGCACTCGGACACTTGGGCGCCGGTCACTCCCTCTGCAAACACACACACGCGCGCGCGTGCGCACATGCACACACGCACACTGGCCAGTCCCTCTGTAAATAAGTGGTGTTTCTGCCCAGACCAACGCCTTGCAAGTGTGCAAACACACATATATAAGTGGGTCAATAAGGCCGGTGCTTTCCTGTAGATATCTGTCAACATGACCTCCTGCAAAACACCACACCCAACACACACACATGCATACATTACCTCATTAACACAAACATTACTTCATTCAGCGCAGACACACACTTGTCAAGACACACCCAAATATACTGGAGAAACACACACACAACTAGAGCGTTCTTGGCACGCATTCTGCTTTAAGGAAGTGTACTCATATTACTGCACAGAAATCAACATACATTTTTCCATAAACGAAAAAAGGTCAGTTCTCCAGAATCAGATACTGGACACCTTTTAATTGAGCATACAAACACAGTCCAACACAACTATGGAAGCCTGTTTTAGCTTTAAAGAAAAAAAAAGTATTTGAGACTTCATATGTCACAATTTCAATTGTATTTCTTGCAATAGTAACTTTATATCTCACAGTATGACTTCATATCTTATTTTAAACTTGAATTATTTTGTAACAACTGTTAAACCTGGGCTCTAACACCATACTATTTTCAGGCATTTAATTTTTTTAGCCTATTAAGTTAAACAAAAGTGTGGATAATTAATCATCATTCTCTCATTCACACGCACACACACACACCTGAGGGGTGTTTTGACATCCGGAACAACATTTACTGCGAGGTGCTGCCAAGTCTAATGAGCTACCAACTTCAAAATAACAGACCTGATTTGCTGTTTTGGCAGCTCAAGAAAGAAAGACATAAAACAGGTCAAGAACAGAAGAAAAGCAAGCACTGACAGAACCATGTCTGGGTGCGGGGGGGAAATGAGGAAGGTGATAATCACTGTAATTCTGTTTCTTCACCATAAGAAACATCAAGACCAAGTCGGTTGTCAGTTGTCAAACTCACTTAAATTAATTCTTTACCACGTCATTAAGAGCAAGAGCACTATCTAGTGGACATCAACAGTTACTGCAGCATGTAGAGGCACTGACTGTACTGTACACTGTAAAGTGTAGTTTGCATTGATGTACTCTACTTACATATTCAACTAGGCTGTTACCTTTGGAGTCTGAGCCCTTCTGTGGTGTGGCAACTCTTAAGAAGATCTGTTGTCTCCAGGAGTGTCGCCGGCTACATAATGGACTGTCATCCCCAACAACACACACTGCTCCAGGACTGGACAGGGCCGCCACATCACTAAACACACATAGAAATACATAAGCTAAGGCATCCATTCACAAATATATACACATACAGACAGACAGCAGTCACAGACTTCTGTCAGAATAGACATAGCATATTTAATTTCTATTAGCTTATTAAATTTGAAAGCTCATAAAACAAGACCAAAAAAATAATTTCAAAACAATCCTAGACCAACTCATTACTAGTTATTTGAAGTATTTTGAGGATTTTTTGTAATTTTCAAGTACTCAAGTAATCTATCTATCTATCTTTAAAAAAAATGTGACATTGTGTTCATAATATTAAATAACATCAGCTGATATTAGATTTTTTAAATTTATTTGTATGTTTTTTTAAATGTACTGTACCCTTGCTACTATCCAGCACTCACTTTATCTTTAAAAACACTAATAATTCATCACTGTTAAATGTAATGGTTAGGAAATCCCAAAATGTATTATTATATAGTGTACATTATAATGCTGTGATGCATGTATTTTATTTTTAAAATATGATACTGCATTTAATTCACAAACACTAGGCTATCCATTTTTAATGGTTTCAAAATAAGCATAATGTCTATGTTTGTCTTCTGAAAAAAAAAAATATATATATATATGCATTAACAAAAACTCTGTGGAACAAGTAAGCAATTAGTTGATTTTCAGTGCACATCCTAATTCATTACAAGAACATTTATCTTTGTCTAATACGTCCTTATCCACATGAGCCTCTGTGGCAGGTGCAGAAAAAGAACAGAGATGGAAGACAGAAAAATGGAAATATGGATTGGCAGAATGCGAAGAAGAAACAGAGTACCTCTTTCTCTGAGAGTCACTGGTATCATCACTCTCCACTACAGGGGCCAGAAATTTGAGGAAATTTGGAACAGAGGAGGAGGAGTGTAATCTTGCTCTAAAGCCACTCAGCCCTGATGGACTGAGAGATAGAGCATGAGAAAAAGAGAGAAAGAGAGAGGCCACAGAGTAAAGGAGTGAGACAGGGAGTCACTGTAATATACAGCCTCAATGGACTGAAACAGCACAAAAGTGAAATATATCCTGTTCTTGCTGAATTAAACTTCACAGCACAGCACAGAAACTTCAGAAGAAAAAAGACAGAAAAAAATAATTTTATGGGGGGAAAAAAGTACCCTGACCTGTTTGTGAATGACAGTAGTACAGAGAAAGACACATACACACACCTCACCTCCGCTTGAGGGGCCGGGTGGAATGATCAAGAGCAAATGTACGAGGCCTCAACGGCCGCTGACACACAGGAGAGGAAGAGGCTGGAGGGGAGGAAGGACTGATGAAAATACAGAAAGGATGGAAAAAATAAAGGTGGGCGCAAAGGAATACGAAAGCAGAGATGCACAGAATTAAAAAGTGAAGCACACAGTGAACTGAATTCACACTGCAGGCTAAAAAATGTGATGTAAGAACAGGAAAGAGAAATCCACACACCCTTCTCTAAAAGCACCTCCCACAGTGATTGACTGACAGGAGTCCGTCACTGACATTGTACATGTAAACAGAGTTTGCAAATGTTTGAAAATGCAAATATTCAAATTTAATTATATTTGAATTAAGTCAATTGGGTGCACAACTAAAAAAAATTGAATTTGCAGTTGGTGGTTTGGATTTTGTCCACATTTTGTTTCCACAGACACAAACTATGTACAATGATCAAAAGAAGCAGCTAGCATACACACACACACACACACACACACACACACACACACGTCTCACTTGCTCTGATGTGGAGAATCTGTGCTGACAGAGTAGTGTCGGACCAGTTTGGGCTTGGTGGCAGCAGTAGGTTGTAGTGGGGGGAGACTAGGCTCTGAGGACGACAGCATGGGAGAGTGACTAATTGTGCTTGCACGTCTCCTGAAGCCCTGAGGCGGGCTCTCAGGACCCTCCTCACCTCCCACTGAGCCTTCAAGACGCTTCAGATCCCCTGTGGAATTGTGGGAGCGGAGTGGACTGGAGGGAAGGAAAGAGCAGAGGGGCTCCTCCAATGATGTTTCCTTAAAAATCAAAATAGAGCATGTCAGCGACCCTGCTAAAACACAGGCTTGTCAAGAAGCTATTTTAAAAGAAATACGGTTCATGTGAGTGCTTGCTTACAACTTACTGTTAGTTTGAATAACACATCTTATATGACAGAAATACAAAGTTGTAAAACAGCAAACAGCCTTCTGTTATACTAATGAAGAATAGTGGACTTTATTTTGGAAATAAAATGTTTATTGTGATTATTATCACTAATAAAATGCATTATATTTAGTACATACTGGTGCTTTTAGTCATATTACTGTTAAGACCATAATTATATAAAAGCATTAAGCTACTCAAGGATACCACGGCTAGTTATGGACTAATTACATGGGAAAGAGAAAAAGGAGTATCTTGCAATCTCTTCAATCCATATGTAACATGATTTCAAGTCATCAATAAATCCTTCCAAAAGGAGTAAAAAAAACATATATGTGTGAGGAAAAGTTTCAATAGAATGTGAACACTGAGGTCCAGCATGACCGAAATGCTTGTTTGTAGATTTTAAAATGCACTGAGCACTTTATTTTTGTAAGAATAAAAAGAAGATGCATCGTGGTACTCTTGATAATGGTGGAAGACGGTCACTTGGAGGAGAAGAATTGTTGAATAAAGTCGTTATTTTTGTTTTCTTTGTGCACAAGAAGTATTATCGTATTTTTACTTTGGGGTTACTTTGCATTGCTGTCTATGCAGGGTCAGAAAGCTCTCGGATTTCATCAAAAATATCTTAATTTCGATTCCGAAGATGAACGGAGGTCTTACGGGTTTGGAACGGCATGAGGGTGAGTAATTAATGATATCATTTTTATTTTTGGGTGAACTATGTCTTTAATATTCAGCTTTGCCATCAGAGAAATACATTTTAAAGGTATACTGAAATAGTAAACAGCTGTTTTAAATTGTATTAATATTTTGCTTAATTTTTTATCAAATTAATGCAGCCTTGGTAAGCATTTAACAGATTTCTTTCAAAAACGTGAAAAAAAAAACTTAATTTGGAATAGTAGTGTAAATATATATTTTTCAAATCAAAATTAATGCAAACCTGAAGTGGTAATGTGGATACAACATGTGTATTAATTTTTAATAATTGAAAGAATAATTAAACTTTTTAAACAATTTTAATCAATTTTAATCATTAAAACTGCTCAGAATCCATTATTCCACTTAGAAACCTGATAAAACTTATAATGCAGCTTTTGTTGCTGAAGTTTAAAGGGGTCATATGATGCGATTTCAATTTTTCCTTTCTCTTTGGAGTGTTACAAGCTTTTGGTGCATAAAGAAGATCTGTAAAGTTGCAAAGACTAAAGTCTCAAATCCAAAGAGATATTCTTTATAAAAGTTAAGAGTCAACCACGCCTACCTAAACTGCTCGTTCTAACAAGCCGCAAGCCCGCCGGACGTTCCTTCGTCGAATCCGCTGGCCGCACCGTTCTCAAGCCCGCCCGCCTCTGCTCACTCAAGTCGGCCTCCGCATACTCTAGGCCGCGTCTCACTCTAGGCGTCCGGCCTCCGCTCACACACCAAATACACAAAATAATGTTCTTTTTAGCAGCATCATATGACCCCTTTAAATGCAATTTATTAGATTAGTGTCATGAAAAAGACTGTAATGCTCTTTAGAAGAGTGGATGTCCAAATATAACTATTATTTTGTTTAAAGGGGCAGTCGTGCCCTAATGGTTAGAGAGTCTGACTTGTAACCCAAAGGTCATGGGTTCGATTCCTGGAACCGGCACATCCTTTCCTCCTTCATTTTACATCCCCATCAAAACCATTGCAAATTTTTTGTGAATAGCCAGTCCTAAATGACATTTAAATATATTAGGGCTGGGCAAGTTAACGCGTTATTATCACGTAACGCATTAATTAATTAACGCCGACAATTATTTTATCGCGCATTAACGCAGTTTTATTATTATTATTTTGAAAGTCCGATGCTCACTGGCTCTGAATACACATACAGACAAACCATGGGTCACAGGAGGGGTGGGATGTTGATCAGTACTGGCTTGGGATGGGCGTCATCACGCGTCTCAACCAATAAGAGCATTTGGGGAGGGCCTAAGACTGCAGCAGTGCTCACATGAACACTCCCGATAAAATTATTTAGGCTAAGCATCAACATTCACAAATCTGTTCACTGTTATTTTTAACAGAAAAGAATGCAACGTGCTTGTAATCACGACTTCATAAGTGGGAAATAGGAAGTTTGCGATAGCACATGAAGACCGCAGAGAAGCGCTCTCGCTCAGCACATGCAAAGTGCATTGTTTTGTTAACTTTGTGGTTTATTATTTTGAGTCGTTTGGGACGCACGGTGACACACGGCCCTCTCACAGTATATATACGCAATCATGCTGCATGTATCATAAGTTAGCACTCACACTCACTGATCTAAATATATAACTGAACCGCGCTCTGGCCCACCTCTTCCAACCGAGCCAGGACCGCGGCACGGAGCGATCACACTAGTCAAACGAACCGGGCTTTGGGGGTCAAACGCACTCGGGCACGGTTAAGATTGCCTAGTGTGAGTACACCCTTATTCTCCCGCATCCCGCACACAGGAGTCTCTACCCGCCCGCACTCGCCCATCAAAGTTTTGTTCCGCACCGCACTCTGCTGCGTTGGGTCCCGCGATCCTGCAGGTCTCTACTCGGAATGTGCCTGTTATAATGTTATGATCGAGGCTCTGGACTCTGAGCATTACTTAAGGGAAGAAGTAGGACCCATGTAAATATCGGATCAGCTTTCCAGCGCTGGAGAGAACTCAAGGAGCGGAAGGCCTGCGATCGGACGCCGAGGATGCTTTGTTTCTTCTCGATAGGTGAGTAACACCGTGTCTGCGCCGCAACAGCTAAAGTCTGTCTAGTACACTGGACGTGACAAAGCGACCATTGAAAATCATTTGAAATTTGCGTCAATATGTCATAAATAGAATGCAGCAGCAGTTTTCTGTCGGGGATTTGTCGTGTCGTGCCGCATCCAGTGTAGACCATAGATATGTATATATAGCTATGGTGTAGACAGCATCACTGATTATAATGAGTTCTATAGTATTTTGTCACGCCGCGCCACTCGCATCCGGTGTAGACACGGTGTAACATTGGTTTTGCTTTGTTTCACAGAACTAATCGTTGCCTGGGTTGCGTATGTATGTGTGGCGCAGAGCTATCAAAATAGACCCTTTTGGGGTAGGGGCGTGTTTGTTTTGGTGATTTCAAATGTCAACATTGGCTACCCCAAATTGCTTACCCCACCTTTAAATGAAAAAAGTGCACAATACACTACTTTTGAATTCATGATTGAATTTTGTGCATAATGCGATTAATCGCGATTAAAACATTTTAATCGTTGCCCAGCACTAATATGTATTGATGATGTAAGAGTTCTGCAGACCTGATTTGTGCTGTTCAGTGTGGTGGAGCTGGAGGAGTTGCTCTCTCCCTCACTGTTCTCCCTCTGGGATTTGGACTTACTGCTGCCCTATTATATAAAGACATCCATTTTTCCATAAATTACATGTATCTTGCTACAAGTCCTATAGTCTACTCGTGTTCAAAATGTGTAAAATGTTTGCATACCTTCCAGATCCCCTCCAGTGATTCAGTGAGGGATCTTTTTGCTCTAGTCTTGAGCTCCTCCAGACGCACTCGACTGGAACTGACAGTGCCTTCAGCATTCACCGCAACCTCCTGAGAAGTCTAACACATGCATACATACAGAATTGTATATGGACAGACATCTATATCCAATACCCCAAGATCTCAGTTGTACTTTTAGTGAGGTGTAATATTTACTTTTCACTTTTACTTTTAAAACAGACTGACATAATGGGAGTCCATAAGGAGCTTGATGACATTACATGGAGGTGTACCTTTTTTGTTTGTCCATTGTGTGTGTGAGTGTGTGTCTTTTGTCTCTCCTCATACAGTCGTCTTAGACATGACACAATTAACTCATTCTCTTCCTGATCTGACTTAGGCCTGGCTTTCTGTTCAAACACACAAACAAAGGTTTAACTTGCAAATTTCCACAAGGTGGCATCATCGATCTTACAGAGCACACATGGTCAGAGAGAAATCCAACCAGCAGAGAGCAGAATGGAATGTACTCTGCATTTTTTACAAATTTATTACAATATTTTCACAATTTAAGCTAGTCTGAGGACCAAAACTACTACATATATAAAAGTTATGTGAAAGAAGGGGTCAATTTACAAAATCAATATATTTAAATCAAGGGGTATATTTAAATTAATATTGCAAAGACAAATTTCTGTATGTTGCACCTTCAAAGCTGAAATTAAATCTAAACGTCTGCCACAAAGTCAAAAATCTAGACACATAATGCTCAGAGGATAGCAGTCCATTCATCATCAGGATGTTAAGTCGTTCAGGTTTGAGTGTAGTTTCAGGATTCTAGACGAGTGGACTAACTGGTTTCATTTACACCAGTCACACCCTCCGAACAGAACACACATTCCTTGAATGCCGCACTTTAAGGATTTGACACACACTGCTAATCCTAACACACTGCTAATCCTAAGAACAGGGGAGCTAAAGTGTATTTGTGTAGTGTGTTATAGCGGTTTTAAGTTTGGAATAATTGAACTCACCATGGTGCTCTCAAACACAGATGCCTGCTCCTGATTATCCAGACCTGCCAAATGCTTCTGCAGTTCCAGCTTAGCTTTGGATGGATGAAGACCTGTACATAAACACAGAGTCATGCCATGCACAAAGAAACAAACACAAGTATGCACAGCTGCATCCCATGGAATTCTGAAATAAAAATATCTCTCATCCTAATTCTTGTTCTGAATAAACAATTTTTCAATTCTGCCATTATTACGGTGTGTTTAAGGGATTGTTCACATAAAATGTACAACTCTGGTCATAACTTACTCACATTTAATTTCAAATCTGTATGATTTCCATTCTTCTATGCAACACAAAAGGAGATATTATGAAAATTCGGTAACCCTTTAGTATAGGGACCAATTCTCACTATTAACTACTTGCAAATCAGCATGCCTGTTATTAACATATTGGTTGTTTAATAGTGCTAATGGAGCATATATTCTGCATGACCATATTCTACATCCCTAATCCTACCCAACTTGACAACTACCTTACTATTACCTTACTTACTATTAGTTAGCAGCAAATTAGGAGTTTGAGGCAAAAGTCATAGTTAATGGTTTTTAGTAGCAAGAATTGGCCTTTAAAATAAAGTGTGACCGAAAATTCTCCCATTGCCCCTTCCATAAAAAAAAGTATAGTGACCAAGGGGGTAATAAGTCCCATATGACTATTGTTATGATAATGTTTTTAGTTTAGAAGCTGAATAACAAAAGTTGGGGTCAGTAACATGGGTGTATTTTGTGGCGAATAAAAAAAGTGACTGAAAGATTTTATTAAGTATTTTTTTTAATTAATAATATTTTCAAATTAAAAGTAAATGTGCATATAATGTAGTTATTTTAATACATTCTAAATTGTTATTTTGTAAATAAATAGATAAAATCAAACTTAGCAATGTTAAAAATGTTTCAGAATATTATGGTTTTTATTGTATTTTGCAGCCTTGGTGAGCACAAGTGACTTTTCTCAAAAACATCAAGTAGTGTGTATATGTTTTTGTATGGAAAAAGGAGTGGGACCTTTTTTCAAAATATCTCCTTTTATGATTCAAGAAAAAAAAAGAAAAAAGAAGTGCTGACAGAATTGTAATTTTTGGATGAACTATTTCTTTAGTGTACCAGAAAATCTGGCAATAAATGTGTGCACTAGAAGGTTTGTTACTCAGAACCTCTGACAGGTGCAAAAATAAAGGAATACAGTAAGAATGAGGAATGGGCTGATACAGGGATAAAACATGATAGCTATGAGTGATATGACAAAAAGTATATGTCTCACCCTCTATTCTGTCACACAGTTTGTGCAGCTGCTGTAGGGGACAACTGTCACACTGCTGACTCTGGGTCCTACTGTTCTGCTGGAGGGCGGCCACAGAGAACGCCTGTTTCAATGTCAACATGATCTCATCCACCTAAACATGAAAGAGTGACATTCACACAGAACAGCTGTAAGCATCTATCTTGACAGATTGGAAAGAGTTTAGAGAACAATAACTGCATCCTGTAGAAGTATACTATTTATAGCTATAAATTCATTGAAGTAAAATTTCATAATTTCATGATATAGTATTTGTAACATGCAACAAAATATTTTTGTACATAAAACTTGCACTGTTCTTTGTGTGCTAAAACAGTAACATAAGACATAAGTATTTTCATTCTCAATTGACTGAACAAGAACATAACATTTATGTCTTCTCTAAAGCAACTATTCTGAATATGTTCTTCAGACTGAAACAATGTATTCATCTCTCCTCATCTATTTATCCATGGTTCTCACCAGAGCTTCGTTAGCACACTGGAAGACATAGCAAACAAACTGGCAACCACCACATTCCACCGACTCCCTGCATATGAAGCCAAAGTGGTCCACATGACGAATACCCTAAAGAAAAGAAAAAAAAATTAAGTGGAAAAAACTTAAAGGGGCCAACTAGACAACTAAACTACTGTTCAAAAGTTGGGGTTAGTAAGACTTTTTAATGTTTTTGAAATATTTTTCTTATGCTCACTTAGATTGCATTTATCTATAAAACAGTAATTGTGAAATATTTTTTACAATTTAAAATAACTTCCTTAATTTAATATATTTTAAAATGTAATTTATTCCTGTGATGGCAAAGTTGAATTTTCAGCAGCCATTACTTCAGTCTTCAGTAGCCGCGTTTCCACTGTCGGGCCAAAAGCGGGCGTGCTAGTGCGTGCCAGGGCCAGTCGCGTTTCCACTGTCACTTCCGGGGCTTGAACGTGCCTCGTCGGTGCTTCCTCGGGGCCAACGGCCAGGGTTTTTTGGCCCGACGAAAACCTTGGCCAGATGAGGCTAGAGGAGTGGCTATGAACAAAGACGGAGTTGTGACTAATATTCAATCCTGATAACACCAGCATTAAAGACTTTTAAAATAATTTTAGCTCAAAACTCACTTTCAGACAGCAGCGAGTGTTTGAAATAACTTCTGTTTGAGATCCAATGTGGATTATGATCACCATACAAGGCAGAAATATTTATAAGCAATGCAAAAGACTGCATGCTAGCCATTAACGTTAAGCTAGCATAGTAAACATGTATATACTGTGACTACAAATCAACAGTAACAGACTCGACTGAATAAGTAGGTATGCTATGTTTACCGCTTTATTTCTGTGTGACTAATTTTCAGTCTTGACAAATTAATTAATTATGATCCATGTATCATTATTCTTATTAGTTTTCTGCTAACTTCTCTTTGTTGGTGAAATGATGGGGTTGCATGACGTTGTTCCTGAGAGGCATGTAAAGGGCAGGTTTTAGTGAAGCGCAGCCGAGCTTCTGGCCCGACGGTGGAAACGCAGCGTGATTTTGGCCTCGGTGCTACAGGTCCGAGGCTATTAGCCCCGCCCGGCCCGTTTAAAGCACTGGCTCGCACTGGCCCGACAGTGGAAAAGCGGCTACTGTCACATGATCCTTTAGAAATCATTCTAATATGCTTGGTGCTCAAGAAACATTTCTTATTATTATCAATGTTGAAAACAGTTGTGGAAACTGTGATACATATTTTCAGGACTGTATGATTAATTAAAAAGCTCAAAAGAACAGCACTTATTTGAATTTGTAACATTATAAATGACTTTACTGTCACTTCTGGTCAATTTAATGCATCCTTGCTGAATAACAGCATTCATTTTTTCATTCAAACGCATTCAAAATAAATAAATAACTAATACATTTAATAATAGAAACTTTTAATATTGTGAAGCGTCCACTAACAGGCTGCAATACCTGATTTGGCAAATATGTTTAAATAAAATATTGAATAAAAATATTTACAAAACAGGTCTGGACAAGTGCAAAGACAAAGGGCTGATTTCTTTTCAGATTTAATTCAGCTATTTTAATTGAAATCTTGCTCAAACATGCCTGATTGTTAATCAGACTTCTATTTGAGAAAAAGCCATTATGTTGACATAAGAGAATTAATTGGCTGCCACAACAGCCTATCATCAACATGACAGAACAGACCTGAGAACAGAAGGAAATCTCTCTGAAGCTCTTCTCTATGGCCACTTTCTTAGTGTCAGGACTCACAAGAAATATCTGAGAGCGGCCAATCTGCAACAGACAGACATAAATTCATAAATTAATATGGGTGTATAGGTAAAAGATGGAAAGTGAAATTCTCCTTGCATAGAGTAAACATATGCATTAAAGTCATTAATAATAGCTCTTCCTGGGATGTTGACCAAGTGAGTTAGAGCTGAGGCTGTTTTACAGTGTAAATAATATCATATTTAAAATTCAAATTAGTATGTTTGTGTGTGTGTGTGTTTTGGTTTTCACTAGATGATCATGCACATATTTGCTCCATGAGACTAGATCTCTGTGTAACAATTATATTTGACCCGCCTCCAGTTTTCCTCTGTAGTACAAGTTCAAACATGACACTGTAGAGTCGTACCAGCTTTTCACCACAAAAATAGGACATGAAATATAGGACATGAAATATTGATTTGAGAAGAAACCCTTTTAAAATCTTACCTGCGTTTCTTATCATCCATTACAGTGTACAAAACAATTGTTCTAGCAACAAGACAAAGACTTCAACAATATTACCATAAGCCTACTATTAATACTGAAGTTCTCCAGTTTCATTTTACAATAAATAAGTAAGAATTTGCATTTGAATGAATCTGGAAAGAGCACATCTGCAGTGTAAAATAAGAGACTGTCGCAACTGACCAACCAGAACCAAGCATTTCTGCAAACTTTACTGCATCAAAAATCATTGCCTAGTCAGTGTCAAATGTTCATTCAGAATCATCTCTGATCACAATGCTGTCGCTGTATGTTTGCTTTCTGCATGCAGCCAGCAAAAGTGTGTTGTCTTTGTGACATGAGAGACTGGGTCATACATAATATTCTGTCCCTGCTGCAAGTAAGTTGCACCTCGACAGATAGAATTCTACAGCATTTGGGTGAATGTCTAACTCATTTTGAATGAGTTCCGCCACTTCTACTGCCAAGACTGCTGCTCCTAGCTCTAATCTAGGTATGGTGTGAGCAGACAGCTTAGAATGAGATGGGCAAGCTTAGCTTTTCCTAAGACAAACCCTACATCACATGAGCCATCTTCATCTATCACTCTCAGGTAGGCTACAGCTGCAATTGCCTATGTGGAAGCATCCGAAAAAAATGAATTTCTGTCCTTTGTGCCAAAGACAGAGTAAACGTTGAGTACACTCTGGGCATTTCAAACTGAGCTAGATCCTGGATGAGGGCTGAAGAAAAAGTCGAAACTGAAGGAGTTCTTTTCCAGTGTTTTACTTGAAATCTTCAGTTGCACAACATCGTTTTTTGTGAAACTATAATGCAAACACAAAACATACATTAAGTATAAAGTATGAGTAAAAGTAATTTTTAAGAAAGGAAATACAATCTAGCGTTAATATGTGAGCGAGAACAACAATCTTCTTATTTTAACAGATGAAATTCAATAAACAATTAAACTTACAGACGATGGCCTCTGGCATGAAATAACAAGAATATAGCTTTTATCAGGGAGAAATCTACTGCTGCATAACTGCTGTTGTGAAGTGAAATATAAGATGGCTGCCATGACCTCTAACCTAAGTCACATGATGCGTCTCAACCAATAAAATAAACTCAAATTAAATGACTATACAAACAGTCAGAACACATAATAATACATTCAATTCAGACTTTGAACTCACAACTCAGCTAAAATATTATTTATTTTGCAGCACAGCCAATGAAAAGAGTGCAGGAAACACTGGTCTGATTTATGGGCACAAGCATAATTCTGACCAGTATCCTGTCACTGTGTGTAAAATCACAGACTGTTCACATCTTCAGAGAACATTAACAAAACATGCACACATTGTGACCATTTCTTCCCCCTTGGATGATTACACACAGTTTCTAAATAAAATAAAATAAAATAAAAAATAAAAAAATATTACACAATAGCCAACACATCACCACACATTTGGTGTGACTTCCTTATGAAGAAAAGACCAAACAAATAAAACTGGAACAGAGTGGCTGCAATGCAGTTTCATAAAACTGGGGCTGCTGCTGCAGGCAACTTGGTATTTATTTTTAAATTGTTAACTGTAATGTTCATCATTATTGCTAGGTAATGTCCTGCTGAGGAGCTGACAGCTTCCTGTCAGTCAGAGAAAAAGGAAGTGCTAATCAGATTTGGCCAACAATATGTGTAGCTTGCTGTATGCATCTTTGAACAATAAATGACACAGCACAGTCCAAATTTTAACTCTGTGTTCTTCTAGATCAGACTATGACAATATGAAAGTGTGCAGCCCTTCACATATTCATGTGCACCAATCAAACTACAAGTGAAACAAATCATTAATTAATTGGTCTAACCCAACTAGTTAATCAGAAGATCAATATAGCTAAACAATATATCCATATTGTAACTGCACTACCATTCAAAAGTTTGGGGTCAGTACAAATGGGCTTTCTTTTGAAAGAAATATAATATTTTTATTCATTTTATTTCAAATAACTGCTGTTCTTTATGAACTTTCTATTCATTAAAGAATCTTCAAAAAATGATTGAGGTTTCCACAAAATATTAAGCAGCACAACTGTTTTTAATACTGATAATGATACTTAAGATTGGAGTGGCTGCTGAAATTTCAGCATTACCATCACAGGAATAATAAAGTAAAAAAAAAGTACAGTAAGTAGAAAACCATTATTTTGATGTGTAAAAATATATCACAATATTACTGCTTTTGTTGTATTTTTCACAACAAATTGTTGAGCGTAAGAAAGTTTTTTCAAACAAATCAAAATATCTTACCGACCCCAAACTAATGAATTATAGTGTATAATTTAAAACATACCAGAGTTTTTTTATTTTTTTTAATGGGAACTGTTTTATTTCAAAAGTGTGCTATATTTTGTTAAAACAAATGGCAATTGGTTTGATATTTTGTGATGTAATGCAATGACATGACGTCAGTATGAAACAGAAGTGGTGGTCATCTTTTCTTCCCTATTGTGACGTATATCTGAGTGAACCGGCTTGTCAAATGAGAGAAAAAAAGTAGGATGGGACTTGATTTTGTCCATCAGGAACTGAATGGATCGTTGGATCACTGTCATTGGCTATTGCTGCGATCTCACGTGATTTGCTGGAGGGGAGAAGTTCCCATCCCGCCCTCAGGCTAGTGAATACGTCATTAGAGAAAGGGGATTAAAAACAATAATAATAATAATAATGTGCATGGTTAAATAATTTATGATAAACACTACAAATTTCCATTAAAAAAATAATTGTCCATTTTAATTTATGACTTTAAGTGTGATTTTTGGGCTACTGTATGTTAACAGATTTGTTTGAAAAGAAGCAGGGATGGTTTTAGCACAGACTTGTTTCAAGAGAATCTCTATGTCCTTAAGGCTACAACATTGACATACCATCTCACACTCCACATGGGGGTGAGGAACGTGGAATTCAAAGTGAGAGAGACAGAGAGAGAGAGCGAGGGAAAAATAAAAGAAAGACCATGAAAAAAAACATTTGATTGGTGCTTCACAGTGCTATGACCATAAAAGTGCCACATGCAGATGGATAAACACCTGCACAAATGTCCATGCACAGACATGCATACACACAGACATAAGACATGCTGACCTCTCACGAGTCACGCTGATAACTCCATAGAACATGCAGAAAAATATTAAGACAAAGAGAGCTTCTTTGAAACCTTCAAAAGCTTCAGAGATAATGTTGTGTTTATATGTTGTACATGTTAATGTAACATATCAATAAAATGTTTTAAATCATCATACAATCCAGAATCGCCAGTTTTTCATAAACAAAGAGTGTACTCCTTTAGCTATGGTGTTTCAACTAAAATCCATTTTGTGGATTATGTGGGTAATGTGCCAACATACAGATTTAGGAAAAGCAGATTTTATATTGAAAAAGATGAATGAGAAGCAGATTTCGATGTGATCTACATAAGAACAAACAAAAGGACCTGGGCTAAACAAAGGTGAAAGAGCAGCAGTTGCTTATATTGGCGCATGTGTAAGGTGGAGAGTGTGCGTCACTCACCGTGAACAGCATGGTTCTGTTCTCCTGTAAGCTAGTGGGTTGGACCCCGGTGGCTCCGTCTGCTGCCCGTCGCTGGAGCTCCGGTGAGAGGCCGTTCTCATCCAATGCCTGCAGAAATGGAAAACTCTGATCTCTTTTAAAAAACAGAGGTCGCTTTCCTCCTCCATCTGCTCCCTCGTTTGTTCCATTCACCATCTGAAAAAAAAAGAAAAGATCTATTAAGGACAAAATTAAATTAAAAGAAATATTTTTTTTTAAATGAACATTTCAAAATAAACAGGGTTGGGGGAGAATGGCCATAAAAATGATGCTATGATAATGGATATAATATACATATTAAAAGCAGACAATTATATGTTAATGTAAAATAATAAATAAAAAATATCATATCATATCATATCATATCATATCATATCATATCATATATAACTGAGTGGCACACTCTGCTAAGCCTCTGGCCCTGAACCCCTAAGGTTGTCGGTTCGAATCCAGGGTGGCTAATGTTGCTTCTGTTCCAGACATTAAATTTTAGGGGGGAAGTCGTGGCCTAATGGTTAGAGAGTCGGACTCGTAACCCAAGGTTGCGGGTTCGAGTCTCGTACCGGCAGGGATTGTAGGTGGGGGGAGTGAATGTACAGCGCTCTCTTCCACCTTCGATACCACGACTAAGGTGCCCTTGAGCAAGGCACCGAACCCCCAACTGCTCCCCGGGCACCGCAGCAAAAAAAAAAAGGCTGCCCACTGCTCCGGTGTGTGTGTGCACTTTGGATGGGATAAATGCAGAGCACTAATTCTGAGTATGGGTCACCATACTTGGCCACATGTCACGTCACTTTCACTTTTTTTAATAATATACAGTGTGGGGAAGATATTTGATTATTTAATTATTGGAGACTATCCCTGACTTGTGTGCTTTGCTGCAGTTTGCAAACATTGCAAGATTAATTTGATCAACTTAATAATATTTTAATAGACTGAAAGCCCTAATGTTAAGTTGTTAACATAAAAAAAAAATTTAAAAGCCTAATGCAAAATTAACCACATTAATCACAATACAAAGTATTTTCTACATCAATGAAGAGTCAGAAAAAATCCAAAAGTTAAATCTAGTACATATCCAGTATCTAGTATATACTGTATCTAGTATTAGGTTAGGAAAATCTAAAAACATGAATGTTGATTGGAACCTGATTGAGCGAGAAAGCCCGCCTGATGCCCGCTGCAAGTGATCCTGTGACGCTGACACGTCCAAACTTCTCAATACACTCATCTATTAGCGCAGGTGGTGCTTTCTTATGGGCCACCACCACTCGCCCACAGAACAACACCTCAAATTTCTTCGCAAAGGCTGTTGCTGCATCAGCCGTCGTTGCTGTGGAGCAGGAGGCATCTGCCTGGCCGTTGCTAGGCAGAGATGAGGGAGTGTCTTCTTGTCGGGCAGAACTTTTGCCGGCCTGCCTGAGAGTGCTGATGATCTCTGGAACCTGGAGAACAGATGCAAAAAGAGAATGAGGTCAAGTAAGCAATGTAAACTAACCCCTTTAAGATCACACTGACCGATATGCATCACAAAACTATTACTATAGAAATGCCCTATTCTTTGTCAGCCACACACTATAAAGCAGAGATGCCCAAACCAGGGTCCGCAGGCCAAAGTTAACCCCTGGATGACATATTACATGAAGAGGGGAAAAAAGGTTGGAGAAAAACATGCCATTGAAATTTTTTAATTGAAATTTTTTTATTTAATTTTATTTTAAACATTTTTTTTTATTGTTTTATTTAAAAATGTTAAATTGAATAAATTTTAATAAACAGTAATATACTGTAGCTGGATATAATGCAAAATTTACTTTTGACCTGCCCCCCTCAATAAAGTTTGGTTTTTGGCCCTTCGCATTAAAAAGTTAAGTTTCTTCTATAAAAGGTTCTTTATTGGCATCCACATTTCCATGAAGAACCTTTAACATCCATTAAACCTTTTCTATTGCACAAAAGGTTCTTTAGAATGGAGAAAGGTTCTTTAGATTTTAAAAATGAAAATGTTCACATTAATTATTCATTTCTGTTCATTTCCCTGTATATGGATGAATAGCAGTTTTGGGAAATATGTCTAAAACTTATATCATTGCTAGTTTAGTAGCTCTGATTTTGATGCTGGAGGAAACATGATTCCATAAGCTTTCAGTTATATTACCATAAGGAAAATCTGAGTGTAAAAGTCACTATAGAAGAGGAGGGTTCAGAACTGTTGTCTAAACATCAGCAGGAGTGATAAATATTATAATAAATAATAAATATTTATAAATAAATATAATAAATATTATTTATCACTGCTAAATATTACCACTTTTAGTAAAAAACAAATAATAATAATAATTTCATGACATTCTTTGACAGAAGGACAATAAACCCACACTTCCATTTCCTCACAATGTTCTTAGTAGCTGGGAATATTATAAAGAGTATATTTTGTTGAATTATAAGAACTACACTATCTCGCAGAAAACGTACATGGTGCACACTTTTGGCAAATGGAAAGATCTATTATTCAATTATGCACAACAGTAACAAAGATACGACTTTAAATTCCATGAAGGAAAGGCTATTCCACGCTAACAAAGCAGTACCACTCCATAACTCACTTCCATCGTACTGAAAAGAGTGAAACTACCAGAGCATTTACCACCAAACCAGATGATTTTCCACAAAGGACATTTTCAAAAAAGAACTGTAGACATTTTTCAAAGCTCCTCTTTTAACAAGGCCAAAAACAGATGGATCTATTAAACTGGAATTTTGTTTTCTGCAGAGGTTGAGCTAATGTAAGTCAAGTGTGCTAATGTGAGTTGTTATGGTGTGTTTACACTAAATTTATCCCATCACGCCCATGTACTTATATTAATCAAGACAAATCCGGTATTTAAAAAACACTACTTAAGATATAGCTCACTGACAGACTACTGCACAAATTGTCACCTCACTGTAAAGGGCAGTAGAGTGCATTTAAGCTGTTTGCACCAGACAGCTGCAGCATTTAACTGCAGATGGTTATTTTTCTGCTAATCAAATCTTTAATTCACTGGAATGCGGAGCTAAGTTAAAGTCTATTTCAGCAACATCCATAGAAAAAACAAAAAGTTACACCGGCTGGCCCAGGAGAAAACAGCGAACATTGGGAAAATACCTCAGGCTATAGCACAAGCTCAATTTGGAGTTGTTTCAGAAGCACTGAATGTTATAGGCATGTGAGCAGGAAGTCAATGTAGTTCCACCCCAATCTACTGATTCCTGTCATTCAATAACTTTTAAAGTATAATATTGCCACCACATACACATTATTAAGGGGTCAAAAACAGTGAACTTTGAAGTAGGCTTCTGGGATGCTGACTGTGCAGTGGCCCCAAACATTGGACACGTCCCAGTTAAAGATGCTGCAACCAATTTTGTTGTATTTTACACATTAAATGCCTCTGTAAACAGCAAATAAATAAATAAATAAATAAATATTTAAAAAACAAAAAAAGAACATCAGAAAACTAGCCACTAAGACGAGCCATTTTCTGTCGTTCTCTGGTTGCCAAGAATCGGATTAAATGTCTCTTAAAAGCATATGAATTATGCTGCATTACACAAAATGTCAAAGCAAGTTGCATTTAACAAGTAGGGATCATTAAACTTACATATTTTCAAAACTGTCTAATTGATGGGTTGCCTGAATGACATTAAAGGGGTCATATGATGCGATTTCAAGTTTTCCTTTCTCTTTGGAGTGTTACAAGCTGTTTGTGAATAAATAAGATCCCTAAAGTTGCAAAGACTAAAGTCTCAAACTCAAAGAGATAT
>NW_015536800.1:2085950-2087451 GCF_001515605.1 Sinocyclocheilus anshuiensis | reverse complement strand
TGCGTTGTGATTGGCCGAATACCTCAAGCGTGTGACGGAAATGTTACGCCCCTTACCATATTGTGATGATGCCCTTTCCTGCCGGAGCGTAACATAAAATCATGTCTGCATTTGTGATCGGAGAAATGACAAACAACAAGCGCTACTCTACACTACCCAAAACTCTCGTTTGAATCATCAGTGGCAAATTCTTTAAATATAAAAAACTTACTTAAAGTCAGTCAGAACAGCCGGCATTGTAATCTACTCTACCAGGATCAGGAAACAGTCCTCCGTTCGCTTTCACAACGAAACACAGTGTCTCCACAGCATGGCGGCGGTGGCAACAATACTACAGCGAGAATAAAAGTGACGCCTTCTTTCTTTGTGTGAACATTTGTGCGGCGTTATGCAAATCTTCCCACATCGTGACGTAGACATGTGGGGGCGTGTTAGAACGAGCCGTTTTAGGTAGGCGTGGTTGACTTTTAACTTTTATAAAGAATATATCTTTGGATTTGAGACTTTAGTCTTTGCAACTTTACAGATCTTCTTTATGCACCAAGAGCTTGTAACACTTCAAAGAGAAAGGAAAAATTAAAATCGCATCATATGACCCCTTTAAAAGGACAGTCCACCCAAAAATTTAAATTCATCATTTATTTCTTTCATCTGTGAAACAACAAAGAAGATATTTTAAAGAATGTTGGTAACCAAACTGTTTCTGTTCCCACTTACTTTCATTTAGTGCTGTCGAACGATTAATTGCAATTAATCGCATTCAAAATAAAAGTTTTTTGTTTACGTAATATATGCGTGTGTACTATGTATATTTATTATGTATATATAAATACACATGCATGCATGTATTTAAAAAAAATATGTTATGTTTATATATTAAATATATTTATAAATAATATAAATTATATGAATATGCATGTAAATACATGTAAATGTTTTAAAAATATATACATGCATGTGTGTGTATTACGGCTGTCAAAATGACTGAAAAACTAAATTCGAATTTTATACTTAAAATATTATCAAAATTCGAATTATATTCTAATTTAAAAAGCATAATTTCAGTTTGGGGGAAAAAAGCTTTTGGCTTCTCTCCTGAGGCCACAAGAGGGCGCATAGAGCAAAATATTATGCACGTCTCTTCAAAGCGTAATAAAATAACACGACTATCTTTGAAAAAACGTGCATAATGTTTAAAATAATGTTTATAAACCATATATAATTAATAAAGTTGCTTAAACAATTAGAAAAAAAACAGCACCATGCATGTATGTATAGTTTAATACAAACGACCGAAAACCAATCACAAAGAGTAGGCTACTTTCTTCATTTAAAAACATGAGATACAGTGGGATGGGGAAAAACTGCCATAACGTCTTTAGACATGTTTTTTCAAAGTTGAACTTGCATTAATTTTACATGGCTTTCTAAACATTCCGCTCTCTGCAAGACGCGAGTGCAACGCTGATAGATGTCCCTCTAGAAAATGTGATAAATATGC
>NW_015536800.1:2061111-2085071 GCF_001515605.1 Sinocyclocheilus anshuiensis | reverse complement strand
GAGGCCACAAGAGGGCGCATCGAGCAAAATATTATGCACGTTTCTATAAAACGTAATAAAATAACATGACTATCTTTGAAAAAACGTGCATAATGTTTAAAATAATGTTTATAAACCATATATAATTAATAAAGTTGCTTAAACAATTAGAAAAAAAACAGCACCATGCATGTATGTATAGTTTAATACAAACGACCGAAAACCAATCACAAAGAGTAGGCTACTTTCTTCATTTAAAAACATGAGATACAGTGGGATGGGGAAAAACTGCCATAACGTCTTTAGACATGTTTTTTCAAAGTTGAACTTGCATTAATTTTACATGGCTTTCTAAACATTCCGCTCTCTGCAAGACGCGAGTGCAACGCTGATAGATGTCCCTTTAGAAAATGTGATAAATATGCGTTCTGTGTGAACGGCTTGGTTTCAGTTTTGACGTAAACAACATCTTCTCCACACTGATGCTCTCGTTTTCCGCAATATATGAATTAACAACGTAGCAGCGCCGCATCTAGTGGGCTGCCTAGGCTGCCTGAAATTCGAATGCAACGTTTTTGCATTCGAATGTGGGTTTTTTTTTTTTAATTCGATGAATATTCGAAATTCGATTTTTTTTTTTGACAGCCCTAAGTGTGTATTTATATACATAATAAATATACACGGTATATTTAGAACATTCTTTCAAACATCTTCTTTTGTGTTCTACAGGAGGAAGAAAGTCATGGAAGCTTGGAACAACATTAGGGTGAGAAAATGATGACCCCACATTCTTAACCTCATGCAATTAAACACACACAACTCATTCTTAAAAAAAAATGATTCACTGCATTTCTCTAGTACGCTTCCTAATCATTCCTAGTTCTCTAATAAACAACTAGATTACGAATATTACTGGCTCTTTGACAAACTTCTTTGTTCCTCATTTGTATGTCGCTTTGAATAAAATAAAAAAAGTTTACCATCATCAAACAACAGCTATTCTGTTCAAAATGAAGACACAAAGTAATTGGATGCTTTCTGGTTCTCAAATGTTAGTGGAGTATGTGATACACCTGCTAGAACACCTGTGTGAACTAGAAGGGAACTGACTTCCTACAGCAACAGAAAATGACCTTTGGTCAAACTGGTTAAAAGTGAAGTTAGTAATGAGAAAAACTCTTGCATCATTTGTTTGCAGATGCAACTAAGTTTGATATTTTAATTGTGGCTTAAAGTGTTCAAATATGTTTTGTGGCCTCAGAGTGAGCATACAAAGAATATGGCTAGTAAATTAGGGTAAATTAACTGGTTCTGTGCTTATGTATATTTGTGCTGCTTTAAACTTACTACACCCTCAGCTATCTGATGAAAATCAAAAGGCCACTATGAAGGCAATCTGGTGCAAACCCTTTGGCTAATCAAAGCTATCGCACAGCTGAATGTTTCAGAATGAGTGCTTTTCATTAGAGCATGTGGTAACTAGTGTGTAGATATCAAAGCATTTACTTTCTTTTTTTATATGCCTGGGTCTGATTCAGCATGCGCTAGTGTGTGAGTCAAAGTGTGTGTGCATGTTTATGTGAAGACAGTTGGGCCTGATCATCAGAATTTCAGGATTTGAGTCCAGGATATTATGTTAGATACTGATTCAGCATGACCAAAAAAACTCTTTCTCAGTCTTAGATAAAGGTGTTGAAAGTCTTACTTTGAATCCAGAAGCACAATCAACCATAGTTTAGTGTTAGTAGATCCTCAGATTTTTTTTACAGCTTTCACTACTCATTAGGGCTGTCAAACTAATTTTTGAATTTCGAATATTCGTCGTGCAAAAACATTGCATTCGAATTTTAGGTCTGCGTCTGCCGTCAGGCAGCCTTACCAGTGGCACACGAAATGCGACGACAAAGTAAGTGTCATTGCATTTTAATGCTTTTGTTAGCTTATCCAGTTGAACCCACTAGATGCGGCACTGCTACGTTGTTCATTCAATATATAGCAGAAAACGAGAGCATCAGTGTGGCGAATATGTTGTTTATGGCGAAACTGAAACCAAGCCATTCACACAGAACGCATATTTATCACATTTTCTAAAGGAACATCTATCAGCGTTGCACTCGCGTCTCGCACAAGAGAGAGGCATGTTTAGAAAGCCATGTAAAATTAATGTAAGTTCAACTTTTAAAAAACATTTCTCAAGACTTTATGGCGGTTTTCCCCCATCCCACTGTATCTCATGTTTTTAAATGAAGAAAGTAGCCTACTCTTTGTGATTGGTTTTCGGTCCTTTTGTATTAAACTATACATACATGCATGGTGCTGTTTTTTTTCTAATTGTTTAAGCAACTTTATTAATTATATATGGTTTATAAACATTATTTTAAACATTATGCACTTTTTTTCAAAGATAGTTGTGTTATTTTATTACGATTTGAAGAAACGTGCATAATATTTTGCTCGATGCGCCCTCTTGTGGCCTCAGGAGAGAAGCCAAAAGCTTTTTTTCCCCCTAACTGAAATTATGCCTTTTAAATTCGAATATAATTAGTTTTTCAGTCATTTTGACAGCCCTAATACTCATTAATAATTATACATATTTCAGAGTGAAATGGGATATTAAAAAAGATCAACATTTTCAACATGGCTTTATCCATCAAGATAACATTGGATAATGAAAAATGGGCTTTCCATACCAGAATGCAGCCAGATCTGAGTTTAAATTTGCAGTCTACTCCCTTTCTGAATATTTAAAGAGGCTTTTTTGACCAGCTTGTGGAAGTTCAATATCATCCTAAAAAGCATCTTGACACTCCATTGCTTTTTTTCAAATCTATTGTTGGTGAAACCTTAATTTCATTACTGTTAACTACAATTAAATTACTTTAGAAAAGAATTGCAAAGCCATTATTTGACTATTGGTTAACAATAACCCACACAGACAAAGTGACATCAGCCAACACAGAAATCTTTAAAAAGAAACAAGTTATTAGTATAGTATTCCTGTATCTCAAACAGAAGAGCATGGGGCTAGCAAGCCCAAGGTCATGGGTTCAATTCCCAGGCAATGCTTGAACTGATCAAAAGTATACCTAAAACGCAATGGAAGTCACTTTGGATTTAAGCATCTGCCAAATGCATAAATGTAAATGTATTATTTTGAGCAATGATTACAAAGCATTTATTTTACTTTTGAATAATGTGCATTGATGAACTGTACACAATAATATTAGAAAAATGTGTAT
The DNA here is from genome assembly GCF_001515605.1 of Sinocyclocheilus anshuiensis. NCBI lineage: Eukaryota > Metazoa > Chordata > Actinopteri > Cypriniformes > Cyprinidae > Sinocyclocheilus > Sinocyclocheilus anshuiensis. Next base: position 2,081,853 of record NW_015536800.1, on the reverse strand, counting down.
TAAAGGAATAGTTCATTAAAAAATGAAAATGAAAACTTCATGTTGAGCTGATGACAGAATTTAAATTTTTGGGTGAACTATCCCTTTAAGTAGTTAAAAATGATCAGTTTCATGTTGACTCCACTGATCCAGTCTGGATCCAAAACTGACCTATAGTTTAACACTAAGATCTGTCAGCAGCACACCCATAGAGTTAATCTGAACTTAGCTTTGAAAGATTTAACCAATTTCAACCTCCCAAAATAACCTGAATAGCCTTTATCTGTATAACTGTGTTTCATAAAGCTGCAGTAATCTCTCATCTAATTTTAAAATCTGCTTGTACCATGCTAAAGGGTTAATTCACCCAAAAATGGCCTTTAATTTACTTAGTGCAGCATTATAAAGGAATAATTTGATTGGCTACCACAGTGTGAGAGAGTAATTTCATTGGCCAATTTTTTTAGATGAGAATGAAAACAAGAAAACAACTGAACGGGAAGAAATTTAATCAACATCCTTAAATGCTCACAGATCAGTCTGGAAGCAATGCTAACAGTGAAAATGACAGAAATCTAGTAAATGATGTTCTGCAATGGAAAACAACATTGCAGAAGATCATCAAATGATATTTAATGTACTTTCAATCAATGTTAAACAAGCTACTTCTTTTTGTTGATATTCTCATGAGTCCAAGGCTGCAAGCTTTTGTGCCAAAGTTGAGGAACTTGTATATTCAAGTAGCAACAAGGCTTGTCTTGCATAACAGCCTGTTGCAGACCGGAATATCAGAGAATAATTGGCTGCTAGCTAAAACTATGCATAAGCAGACTATAATGTCTTTATTCTGTTTTAAATGCCAAAATAAGCCTAACTAACCACAAAATACAGCTGAGATGCTTCAAGGGTCAAATTTTTGCTCTCAGACTATTTACTGAGGAAGACAACAAAGGGAACCATGTTGTCAAACGAATGACCAGTAAACTAATAAAGGAAGTCAAAGGAAATATATGCTACACATTATTTGTTACATTGGAAATGTTGTGATCATAAATAACAATGAACACTTTCTCATACACACTTAAGTAACTCACCTGACTCAGCCATCTACGCAGAGAAGGCATGTCCAAACCTGATCGTCACCTTCTTGTGTTCTCCCTCATCCCATCTATATCTCTTTTCCTCACTTTTCTGCGTCCACACCTTTACTTTCCTGTACCTTCAGAGGGTAAGTGTGAGTCCCTCAAAGCTTTCTCTGTTCTTTTCTGTCCCTCCCTCTCCCTCTCTTAGCTGTTCCTCTGTTTTTTTTAGGACCTAGGGCTGACTCTGGCTCCGCCTGCCCTGCTGATTCAGAACAATAAAGTTTAGTCAGAGCGCCGCACCGTGACATCCTTCTAGGAAGATCACCTTTAGTAACACAGCAGTTACAATCTCTCATACTCTCCTCCTCCCTTCTCTTCTCCCTCTGGGATGGCTTTATCTGTGGTAACAGTGTTTGATTGTGTGGAGGTTTGCTGCTTACAGTTTAAAGGTACAAGCCTGTCAAAAAATACTGGCACGTGTTCATGGGTCAATCTAGTGTTGTCACGGTACCAAAATTTCAGTATTCGGTACCAATACCAGTGAAAATCCACGGTGAACAATATTTTTATTAATAACGTTAAACAAAAATTAAATGTATAAAACCAATGCCATTCTTTATACTTATTTAAAATTGTTTCAAGTTTTTCCACAAGTAATAAAAGTATGAAAAAAGTAAACAAGTTTCACCCAAAAGTTTAGTCATAGTTCTGCTGCCACTGAAAAACATCTGTAAACTGTTGTCTGTTTTAGGGTTTGCTGGTGTGTTTCAGGATCTTCCTCAGTCTGCAGCTGTAAAAGGAAAATATAATATACTTCAGTAAAGCAATGGGCTGAGTCTGACCAAATGCAACATTAGATCATTGACACCAGTTACAATATAACTTTTCAGGAAATAACAAACCTCAGCTTTTATAATAAATTTAGATAAGATTACATATATTAAGTGCATATCAAATAGATGGAAACTGTAGTATTAAAAACACTTTACAATAAGATTGTATTTGTTAGCTAACATGACCCAACAATAAACAATAGTTATATGGCAATTATTCTTCTTAGGGTTAATTTCAAAGTTCAATCTGTTAAAATTATTTAATGCACAATGAACAAACATGAATGATCAAGTGTTTGTATTAAATAACATTCACAAACATTAATGAATGTTTTAAAAATATTTTGTTCACTCACTATAAGATGTTACTAGATCTAACTCATGTTAGATAACATTAAGTCATTGTACAGTAAAGTCTATACAGGAGATAACATTTGACTGTACTTTTATTTAATCCAAACTGTGTTCATGTTTAATTTTAAAGGGCTTTTAAAACCTGCTAGAGATATTCAGCCAAGAACTACCTAACTAACTAACTAAAAAAAAAAAAACTTTTTCTGACGGACTGTTATGACATAAACCGGGTACTCGGTACCACCGGTACTTAAAAAACCTGGTACCGTAACGTTTTCATTTTTTTAGTACTGACTTGGTACCGAAATACCGGGTCTTTTGACAACACTAGGTCAATCTCATGAAAACATCAACTGAAAAAATATATAATAAAAATGGACCATTAGGAATATTAAAGGGGTCATATGATGATGCTAAAAAGAACAGTATTTTGTGTATTTGGTGTAATGAAATGTTCGTCCTCTTTTGGAAGACCAAACAAAGTAGTTTCGCTTTCACAACGAAGCACACAGCGTCTTTACGACATGGCAGAGGAAACAACAAAACTACAGCGAGAATAAAAGTTACGCCTTCTTTCTTTGCGTGAACATTTGGGCGGCGTTATGCAAATCTTCCCACAGAGCGACGTAGGTATGTTGGGGCGTGTTAGAACGAGCCGTTTTAGGTAGGTGTGGCTGACTCTTAACTTTTATAAAGAATATCTCTTTGGATTTGAGACTTTAGTCTTTGCAACTTTACAGATCTTCTTTATGCACCAAGAGCTTGTAACACTCCAAAGAGAAAGGAAAATTTGAAAACGCATCATATGACCCCTTTAAGATATTTTTTGTATTGTGACTTTCAAGACACCTTTTCAGATTTCTGATTGTGCTATTAGTTATGCATCCCTCAGTCGTGAAGAACAAGCCACGGCTTTCTGTGCCCAAGAACACTTAAGACAGACAAACACATGGTCTGTTCTTACTCAGTAACACACACACTCACTCGCACAGAGGAAGTCAGGAGGGCTGGAACAGTGAGTAATCCAAAAATAAAGAGAAGTCAGTGCCCTTTCAGCTTGGCATGAACACAGAAGAGCAGAAAACCCCTTAACAAACAGCTCCTGTCCCTCAGTGGAAGAGTGAAAGTGGCAGACAGCTTTGGTCAAGATCAGGTTATTATAAGCAAACAAAGCACCAAGATCTGGGCTCATTCAACAACTTAAACCAGTCTAAGTGAACTGAAGTTGACTGCTTTGGGTATTTTTATCTACAAATACCTTGACAGTTAAGTTGATGAACAACTTGAGTGAGTTACAAACAGCTTAACAGCTGTTGGTATATCCATTAAAAAAATAGCTTGCCTCAGCACTTTGATGCAACACCAAACCCATTAACATCTAAACAAGGGAGGGGAGAAAGAGATAGACAGATTTACTTTAACATTCTTTTAAATCGCTGTGTGTTATTTTACAAATATTTACATTAATGTATCGATCATATTTCACTGTGTTATAGACTTTTAAAACAACAGTGTGAAAGAACAAAAAGTGACTCACAACACATTTCCCATGAGTCCAGAGCGCCCACACACCCCCTCACAAGACCACTATCTTAAAAATCTGGTTTTTGAGGTCATCAAGTCACAGGAAGAAAGAGGAAATACTAGACGATGACGTCATTTAATTACCACAACCACTACTCAACTAAACAGCATAATTAGTCATATGATAATGGGATAAAATGTAAGGAACACCCCATATATGGGTAGTTGGAATAACATTTCAAGCACTGACATCATATTATTAAAATTAATAAAATATTTAAAATTAAACAACTATCAAATAAATAACTTCATAATTTTAATAAGATAATAAAAAATAAATAATTAGAACAGACTAATAGTGTAAAAGTCTAATTATTTTATGTGAATAATTTAATAAAATATTAGAATTAAAACTGATTCCTTAAAACTCAGACTAGACTAATAGTTTTAGCAGTATAAGAGTTCTAACATTTGAATTATTTATGCAAATAATTAAATTTAAAATTTTAATAAAATAATAAAAAATTGAATAATAGTTTAGAATAGAATAGTATTATTACTATTAGTATTATAAACTATTATTCATTAAAACTCAGAATAGACTAATAGTTCAAAAATTTGATACAATAATGTGAACCGTCAATGACAATTCAGAACTGATTCAACCATTAATTTTACTAGGTTTTGTTTATATTGCTGCATATAAATTAACATTTTTAATTCTTTGCAACAATGGCTGTATCTATTCTACTATACATCCACAGTACAAACAACACACAAAACGACAGGTTTTAACGTTCACTGTTAAAAATGAAAAGCTTGAAAAGTACACATACACACACATAGGTTGAGGAACTGTTTAAAAGGAGGAGAGCACCGGTCACATGAGGTGGAACTGAGTGTGGGACATGTGACTGTGACACACCTAGAAATGAGGTGGTTCCATTTACTACTGAAGAATCTGTGGCAGCACGAAAACACAAACACTATAGGAAAAACTGATGGAACTACTGGACTACACCAAAGTCTTTTTAAGGGTATTCTATAGTCTTTGATTACACTAAGCACAACGCAATGTTATAAAAGCCAGACAATCAGACAACCACTACAAAAGTGAACACAGCACAATATGACAAGCTGGGAGAAAATGACTAATTATATTAATTGTCTTCATTCATGAGCAAAAACAGCTTTTATAGTCTGTAAATGATTGGCATTTCGCATGCACACTTCCCCTCTTGTTCTTGACGTTCCTTCCTCTCACAACACATCTGACACTCCATAAGTCCCACTTCACAATGCCTTGAGAGTCATTAGTCTATGAACAGACTGTTGTTTGAATGAGCACACTTACTGAACTGAACCAACTGCAACACCCTTTTGCTCTCAACATTAATACATTGTATTGAATTTACTACAAATAAAACACTGCTTTAAGCTATCTCAACTCCAAAAAAGAGCTTTCAACAAGTAAAATCTCTTCCTACATACAGATAAATACCGTACAACAGCTACTGTTACAGTTGACTGAATGACCAAAAACCGCCATTTACTGTCTTTATTTACATAAATTAATTTAAACCTGTATTTAGCCCACCTTAATCGTGCAATACTACTTTTTGACCGTAACCATAATATTCGAACTATTATTTCATTAGCAAACTGACAGACTGGTTCTGTCTCGAAATATAGTGAACTGCCTATCTAGACAGCATTGTGATGCCCTTCGGCGCGTTATGAACATTTGAATCAATGCCCAGAAATGCAGTCTAGATAGGCAGCTCGGTAAGTTTTGAAACAGAAATACTAAGACAACTTTACAAAGAAAGTGAATTATCTACATATACTCTCTAAAGCTTTATATAAAACACTCGGTATTGCCTCTTCACGATGGGGAAAACGAAACAATTTAAGGAAATAACAAAGGGATTAATTATTTTTCTGTGGGCTAATGTTCACTTAACTCTCATTAGTGGCTAACCGACTAGCTAACCATGCTAACACACATAACTTTTAAACTAAACAAATTCCACACCAAGTTCATAAAGGTACTCACGGTCTCCTGCTTGCTTTTCACATCCCTCCGCAGTAAATGAAAGATGTGGAAGCGCGCTTTCATCGCTTCAGCCATCCAGATCTCATGGAGAAAGTGAAACTACTGGGAGTTTGTAGTGTGTGTAGCCGTTTGAACAGCGCTCAGTGGGATGTGACGGTAGACTAACATTCAAATGATGGGAGAAAAATGCACTGGAGAATCAGAATCACATCCACGGGGACTAGGGTTGCCAACTTCAGAAAATGAAAATACGGGACAATAAGTGTTAAATTGTGAGCTTAAAAATAAGTTTCGTTTAGATCCTATCGGAAGGGAGTTGCATTAATCTAGTTGCAATATAAATTAAACCTACTTTAGTTAACTTTAGACTAGGGTTAAGATTTATAAGTAATAATATTAATGGTTTGTTGACTGAAATATTTATTCACTCTCCATGCGTTAAAGATTTTCAAAGTTCAGGATTTGACCACCACCTGGTGGCAGATAGGATTGTATACAATCCTGTACTGTTGACAGGCATAACATATAGCATTTTTATTGTCTATTTTCTCAAATATTTTTCAGCACAAATTATAAATTATAACACTGTATATACTGACAGACTGCAGGAACATATCGTTTTTTTATTTAATAAATATTTCCATTACAAATTATCAATTAAGACAATGTAACAGACTGACAGACTAGAAACATAAAGCATTTTTTCCTATATATTTTTTAAATTGCAAATTATAAGCCTAACAATTTTCAAACATTTTAAATGAATAAACATACATTTTAGAATATCTTTGTATTTATGTAATTTGCTTTAATGACAGAATCACTCATGACAATCATATTTTACAGCATAATTTGAGAAAGAGTATCTTTTGTATCGTTTTCAACAAAAAAATGTACATCTTTATTTACAAATTTAAATGTGTAATATGCTGTCAGATGTTTGGACCCCACAACTGGAACAAAAGTGACTCTCCAAAATTCCAAACTAAATTAAATTTATTCAGTGAGACGTTATTTTATATGATTCAATCAATTTTGTGTCCATTGTGTCCCACTATCTCTCTGTCCTACTTAAATTGATCCGGTCCCTTGATACTGTAACGGATATCTATCTAATCTTTTTTCCCTTACTAGAAACAGCAAACACATCTCCCTCCTTAAAGTATTATAAATATGATACATGAGCCATCGAGGCTGTGCAAAAATAAATAAATAAATACTTCTTGTTTTATCTAAAATAATGTTAAATATGAAATAAATGTTAAAATACATTCAGTTTTAAAAGTATAGCCACAAGACTTAAACATATTATACATGTTGGCATGCTACTAGTTTGACAAAATCACTAAATAACTTTGTGTAAAGTTATATCTAATTTTTCACCTCCTGTAAACCCAGTAACTTCTGCACAAGGGTGCAGAATTTAGTAGGGTTGCTAAGGACATGTCCCTACCAATATCCAGCGAATGCTGAATTGTCCCTAGCAATCATTTGATCAAACAATTAAAATATATTTATATGTAACCACTGCTGTTGTAGTTTTGGCCTCATCTAAAACTGATCATTGACATTACCTAAGAAGTTATGCTAGAAAACTGCACATGCATTTAATGCATGGACAGAGTAAAAACAAGAACATTTATCCTCTTTAACTTAATGTTGTTAAACTGAATGAACGAAGCAGACTTAAATATCTACATTAATATCTGCATCTACATAAATTAAAAACAACACTCAGATAAAAGTGTAAAAGTGTGCAGTTTATCTGTCAATCAGATGTGTTTAAACGTTGTGGTCATTACTATAACAACAGTAGGGTCCGGGGGGCATTTGCTTTCAGAATCATCATTGGTCCAGTTCATTTTAATATTGAAATAATGCGATGCACAGTGTCATTAAAAAGAAAAACATAATTCGCACCATAAACTGTGTAATTCATCTCCATACATCAGCATGGAACCCCATTTCCACCACTGAATAAAAATAAAAAGGTAATTGCGACTTTTTATCTTTCGCAATCAGAATTGCGAGATATAAACTGGAAATTCTTACTTTTCTCAGAATTGCGAGATATGAACTTGCAATTGCGAAGTCAGAATTGTAAGATATAAACTCGTAATTCTGAGAACATCAGTCTTTTTTTCTCCTCAGAATTGGACTTTATAACTCGCAATTGCGAGTTTATATCTCATAATTCTGAGAAATAAACTCACAATTGCAAGAAAAAAGACAGAATTCCGAGATACAAACTCACACTCGCATCTTGAGTTCATATCTCGTGATTCTGAATTTATTTCTCAGAACTGCAAGTTTATATCCTGCCATTCTGATTTTCTATCTTGCTATTCTGACTTTTCAGCTCGCAATTGTGAGTTTTACTTTTTATCTCACAATTGTGAGTTGATGTCACGCAATTGCAAGATGTAAACTCGCAGAAAAACGAGTCAGAATTGTGAGATTAGTCGCAATTACCTTTTTTATTTTTTATTCAGTGACAGAAATGGGCTTCCATACATTGAACATACTGACATAAAAAAACTCATGATAAGGAAATTGTAGTCAAAAGCCTATCATGAATGCAAAAAATGAGGAGAGGGGAGGCTCCTCACAAGTTCACCACAAGTTCATTCACCACTAAAACAAGTTCAACTTTTTTAAGAGGAATTAATTTAAGTGCTTTAACAAAAATGCAAGCTTAAGTACTTTTAGCAAAGATTTCTCAGTGGAAAATGCATTACTACAAACTCATTTTTGGGGGGCAAAAAATTCATCCATTCATTTTTTAAAACATTATTTGACCTCATAATTTTTTATCAAGATGTTATGACTACAGACTTTTCTCTGGTGACATATGCTGGACTTCTCCAATCATTTGCTCTGCTTAAACCCCGCCCCTCCAAAATCAACTGCAAGCACAAAGGCCACACCTCAAAATCCAATCAACAACCAATGGACGGAACCAAGTCATCGCCCTGCATTTTTTTCTATTTTGATAATACATTACACTCAGATGTACATCACAATATTTAAGAAAAGATCTGTCACTTCTTCTGTTTCATCACGACTTTAAGTTACCCATAACTACATATAAAACACATATAATGCCATAGCTTAAATTTGACTTGTTATTTTCACAGCTGTCACTCTAATATTACAGAGATATTATGGACAACATGAAGGATACAAAGGTATTTGGTATATGCTAAGCTGTTGAGCCAAAGGCCGAAGCACAGCTGTGGGGTCTCAGTCTCACATGAAAGATGTGGAATTATCTTTGTTAGTATTGTGGTTAAATTGGCTGGTGAAAAGCTAACATGAAAGCTGATAATTTATGGTTAAATGAAGAGGACATTCAACTGTTGTTTTTCAGTTTAAAAAAAGAACATGGAGTGTGTGGAGTTGAGGGAACACCGCTATGATCTCAGATATCTCAAGACATTCAAACTTGCACGCACACACTGATTTTGGAAAGTGTGAGTGCATGAGTAACAGGTGGTCAAAAGACAGCGACATAAACACCTGTCTATCTCTTTTTCTATCTCTCTGTCTGTTTACCACATCAATAAAAAGTCACCAGGAGTCCGTAGCCACATTGTGGCTGGCTCACTGACACAGGAAATGGTTACTATGACAACTTAGATCTACATCCTGCCTAAATGCAGGTTGATGAAGGAAGCTTCACGATTTATATCTCAGACTCTCCATCACAATAAATCAATATTAGTTCCCAATGTTCTTCAAAATAACTTATTTTGTGTTCCACAGAAGAAATGAAATCATACAGGTTTTAAAACCATGAGGGTGAGTAAATGATGACGGTATCAATCCCTTGAGATTGGGGTAGCCCAATAATAAGAAGCCACCTAGCAACCCCCAAAACACCTTAGCAACCGCCCAGCAATGGCCTGGCATCTACCTGCAACACTCTAGCATTGTGGTGGAATGTTCTGCATGGACACCACTCTTGTAAAATGACTTTATGGTTGTTTTCGCTGATTGTCATTGTGCTGTTATGGTACTGTGTCTTATTTGAACAAAGTTCATCCACAGATGCACACACCCATAAGGAGGGAGGTTTGACATTTAAACATCTGAGCTTTCCTTCATCAAAGTAGATTCACTTCAAAGTCATGTGAGAATAACATCTATGGTTAACCTCTAATAGTTCTAACAGCCATAAACACACCAATTTATTGTTATAGTGACAATGCTTGGTATGAAAGTTTATTTCCTCCATGAAATAAAAAGGTAATTGTGACCTTTTTTATCTCACAATTGTGAGGCTATATCTCACAAGTCAGACTTTTTTCTCAGAAATCCAAGTTTATATCTTGCAATTGCAAATTGACATGTGCATGTAGTCAGGTTGTCTAAATATTCTGGGGTAAAAAAAAAAGAGAATTGCAAGAAAATTTCGAGATAAAAAGTCAAAATTGTGAGATTTAAACTGTTTTAACTTTGCATGACCTTCTATACATCTCTTCTGTGAAACGTGAGTACAGCAGTCATATTTTGAGAAAAAATGACCTGTAAACTTGCAATTACGAGTTTATAACTTGCAATTGCAATATATAAACTGACAAATCTGAGAAAAAAAGTGTGAATTGTGAGATAAAGTTTAGAAAAGTAAAGAAAAATTTCCTCTTTTATATTTTTATTAAATTGGCAGAATTAAGCTTCTGTAGCTTGGTGTCCATTCCATTTTCAATTTAGCTTGCACAGGCACTTCAACTAAATTTGAAGTTCATATTAATCAACAAAATGCTGCTAATCCAAAAAATGTCCCCTTACCTTCATCTGGTCCTGGCAGCGGAATACATAGCAGGCTGCTTTCTTCTCCTCTCTGAGCAGACAGCCGAAATAGCTGGGCTCTTGGCTGTTGTGAATGAGTTTGATGATACGATGAGGCCTGTGATCAAACAGAACCATATGTTGCAATGGGTCCCATGGCTTCCCCGGGCCTGCCGTGTCCAGAATGCAACACACTGAATTGGCTGAAATCTGCAGTACCACAGGCTGATCTCGAACCTTGGACCATCAGGAAAAAAAACATATGATAGTACATCCGAATTGTCAATAACAAGTACCATAGTATTATTAAAAATAATACTTCTTTGTACCCCTGATCTTAACACTAATTCTTCTATTATTCCTCAGTAAAATTGTTTCATATGTACTTTAACGTTCAAAAGTTTGGGATCAATGAGATATTTCTTGAGCATCAAAGCATGATTTTGAATTATTTCTAAAGGATCATGTGACTCTAAAGACTGGAGTAATGACTAGCCTACTGAAAAATCAGCTTTGCATCACAGGACTAAATTATATTTGAAAATGTATAAAATACAAAACAGTATTTGAAATTGTGATAACACTTCACAATATAACTGTTTTACTGTATTTTTGATGGTGAGAATACGAGACTAAAACATAACTTAACAGACTAACTCTTAGTTAAGTCAGCTTTTAAACAGCAGGCAGAGAATATACATTTACAATACAATACATTAGGCTTCACATAGCCGTGTTTTTATTTTTTTGGTAACATACATTTAATTAGTATTACATATACTAACCTCTGGAGAGTGAGCACCATTGAATTCAAGGTTTCTGTTTCCTCCGTATTTCAGCCACCACCCAGGGAAGCATCACCATTGTGGTCTGTGGATGTATGGCCAAAGATCCAACCAGAGTTAGCCTGTACTGAATCTCCTCTTCCCCTTCTTCTTTCTTCCTCTTACCCTCTGATCCAGGAAGTGTTTGTGTAAGGGCACAGATAGGATGAGCTTTGATTGGGTCATCCCTGGGTTTGACCTCGAAACAAATGCCCTCCATGCTCCTAGTTAAAAAATGAGGAACTAGGTGTAACCTCAAAAGACAAAAGAAAAAAAAACACCAACATTAATGAAGCAGGCGGTTCAGTGAGCAGAAACAATTAAGGTACAACACACTGTTTGAGGAAGATCATTGCCTATAACAAACCCTTTGAGCACATCTTCATCAACTTTGCCATTTGCAGGGGATTAAAACAGCTTACTCTGAAAGCCCCTGCAAATGTTACAGAAGGACACGGGCAAAGAATACTTTTTTCCTTTGATTCTCTTTAGAAATATCAAGCTTGAGAAAAAGCAATCTTACAGTTCATTAAATAGTATTAATTCTTATTTAAGGTAGGCTAAAACCACTGTTATTTTGGCATTTTCTATGTTATTAGTAGGCTATTTATTAATATTTTGAATTGGCTTTTATATATTTACAGGTTTTATTTGAATTTTACGGTTATACTTTACTTGAAGGGGTGTGCATAAGACTGACATGACACCTTCATAATCATGACATGACACCTACATAATCATGACATGACACGTGTCATGAATATGAAGGTTTTTTTATGCATGTTTATGACAACTGTCGTCATTCGTCATTCACTCAGTTATGTAATTTTTAATGCAAAGATGACATTGTTTGAGATGTCTTTGTTATGGGCTATGGGCTATGGGCTATGGTTAGGGGTAAGGGTAGGGTAGGGTTAGGTTAGGGTTAGGTCAAATAATGTCATATTTGCATTAAAAATGACATAACTGAGCGAATGACACTTAATGACAGTTGTCATAAACATGCATAAAACCTCCTTCATATTCATGACATGTGTCATGTCATAATTATGAAGGTGCCATGTCAGTCTTATTCACACCCCTTCAAGTAAAGTGTTACCAATTTTACTTTTAGTCATTTTGTTATGTGCTTTTGTCATTTTTATTATTTTTTTTAAATATTGCCGTGACAACATTTCTCATTTTTATTCCAGTTTTAAAGTTTTTCCATCTAATATTTATATTTCATTTGATTTCAGCTTCATTTCAGTTGCCAAAAATGATTTTAAATAGTTTTAGTTGACAATAACAACAATGGCTAAAATCTAATGTGCTTAATTTGGTAACATCTAAATAAACTGATTAGTCTAGCTAGCATATCTAATATAACCTAGAACCATGCCTGCATTCTGTTACACAAACAAAAGTCATTTTTAAGGATCAGAGCAATTTGTGATACCGTGATAGTGCCAAAGGATGCACTCTTCAGAACAGACTTTGTAGATTAAATCTGAAAAAAGGCTTTGAAGCATTGGAACATATTGTCCTCCTGCACTGATCTGAGAGGGGTTCCTCATGAGGCACAAACACACTGAACCAACAGTGAGTATACATAGCCAAGCATGTCTAATGAGACACAACTGCTATTTAGAGAGAGGTCAACAGAAAGTTTCTCTGATGGCAATAAGGCAATATGTCACAACAAAAATATATAAGACAGGTCATGGCATCGCCTCAAAAAACACTTTTTCTTTCTAAAACGATTTTAAGGACATGTGACAAGGTCATAGGTTTGCTACAGCGCCATAATTTGCTTTAGAGATAGGTTACTTTTAAGTATGTATTCTATATACAAACAAAAAACTAGCATAGGAGACAAGTTGTAACTTTCACTTACCTTTACTCACAATGCACCGCCTTGAGGAAGTGTTTGAGTAACGGTCCCGTTAGATTTTGACAATACAGGTTATAATGTCCCATCGGGAACTGATGTTCAGGTTGCCTTTTCTACAAAATAGTCGATTCGTCACATCTGTCGTTCTCCATACATAGCATTCAATAACGCGACAGTAGTATACGGAGCTGAGTGGTGCTCGCTGCGCGTGCGATTGAGGAAGTCTTGTTCTCATCTGACGTTTGAATGAACTTCTGATGTTCATTTCAGTTGCCAAAAATGATTTTAAATAGTTTTAGTTGACAATAACAACAATGGCTAAAATCTAATGTGCTTAATTTGGTAACATCTAAATAAACTGATTAGTCTAGCTAGCATATCTAATATAACCTAGAACCATGCCTGCATTCTGTTACACAAACAAAAGTCATTTTTAAGGATCAGAGCAAGAGAGAGAGAGAGAGAGAATCTACTTGCCAGAACTAACAGGAAATAAATAAAAAATTCACAATGAAATCCACAATGCATATTAAAGCTGCTGAGTTTATTAGCGTTTAGTTTTTCAAAAGCTTTTAAAGGGATAGTTAAAAAGAAGAATGGGGAAAATTGTCATTATTACTCATCATCATGCTGTTTCTTTGTTCTGAGGAACTCGAAAGGAAATGATAGAATTGATGACTGACAGTTTTACTGCATATTAATAAAAGTGAATAGTGACCCGCTTTAGCTAACGTTACAGTGTCCATAACGTAGACCTAAACACAGCGTCAAAGTACTCAATTTACTATTTGATATTGTCTTTAATAGTATGAACATGCAATAGGTGTATTATATGGACACTGTAAAGCAGTGTTACACAAAAGAATGTGCCTTTATCCAGCGTCGTACCTGCTGCTTTCACTGTCCAGTTTGATAAATCCCAGTGCACGTGCCCACAGGCAGCTCTTGCTCTTCATTTATGACACAACTGCTCTCCTCAGGGTTTTTTTTACAGTCTATGGGTTTGTTACACAAACCACTGCGAGCACACGCGCGCACACACACACACACACAACCTGCAATAATTAAATGTTAAACAACACAAATATCCTTTATGTATTTAATCCCATTCTATTACCCATGTCTTTGCTTCTGACCTTCGATGATCCAGTTCAACCATACTAATAAGCAATAATTACTCTAGACAAACATTTGTGTGTCTTTGTTTATTGCTGAAGTGTGTTGAAATTTCTTCTTCTGCATTCTACTGCACGGACGTAAATTTACTTTCCCTTCAGCCTGAGGCTTATTCATTTCACTTTTGGTGTGAAAAGGCTTTTATATTTGCCAAAATATTACTTTTTTATTTTAAAAACAAACAAGCAAGCCCTGTCCAGATTTAAAAAGTAATGCAAAAGTAACGTAACACATTACTTTCCATAAAAAGTAACTAAGAAAAGTAATTAGTTACTTTTTTATGGAGTAACGCAATATTGTAATGCATTACTTTTTAAAGTAACTTTCCCCAACACTGGTGAGCAAGACTATAAATAAAGACCGAGATTGCCTATACCTGAAAAGTTTAAAATAGCTAAAACAAGTTTGCATACACAATTATAGACTAATAGCCTATAGATTTTAACTGGACAAAAAATAATAGGTCTAAATAAGTAGGTCTACATATCTGTTATATACTGAAATACTTTGTCAAACATATAAAAGTAATCCTAACCCTGCTGAAAAAAACAATAGAAACCATCACAGAAATTCTAATGGTTTCCACTACAAACACCATTACAAAGATTACAAACCATCAACTTTTATCCATTAAAACCATTAAAAAATGGTTTCCTGTAGTGTGTTTTGGGACATATTCCATTAGGATTTAGTGGTTTTAACAAGCCACCAATAGAAGGTGACCAATTACGAGTAGAGACCCACAGGCACCATTACAGTTTCCATTAAAACCAATACAATTCGCATTATAACCAGTAAAACCATTACAAATTCTGTGATGGTTTCTATTGTTTGTTTGTTTTTTAGCAGGGAACATTTTAAGTTTTTAGAGCATTTTAAGTTTTTAAGAACATTAAGTTGGTGAAAGGCTGTAAGAAAAGGCAATACAAAAATTAAGTAATACAAATGCAAATAAATAACAATAAAGGCAACAAATATAAAGATAAATCAAAAACATTAATTTAACAAATGTTAAAAATAAAATCAAAGTTTTGGGATCAACTATACCCTCTGCTGGCCTTAAACAGATAATACATGCATTGGCTTTCATAGTCAGACCTCAGGAAAGTACAATTTAATGAACCCATGAGTTTGAGACTTTTAAAAATGGACAGTGAATGTTGGATTAACGTGTTTAATCAAGGAATAAAATTTGTTATATAAGATCCATTTTATTTATTTCTACATTTTTATCACACACTCCCACACAGACAAAAGACCATGTTGTTGTTGTTACCACTTGCTGTTTATTGATTCCAAATAGAGGGGAAAAACAGCATTGTGAGAAAAGTATTAAACTGAAGAGCTCCTGAAACATCAAATCACTTTACATGAAAAAGAAGTCAACAGGCATTTTAACGTATCTGGTGGTTTGGCTAGTCAGCCTTACATTAGATGACATAGTCCACTTTGGAGTTTGTAGTAAGGCATATGCTCTGTTAAATCTCAGTGTAACAACTATTTGCCAAAATGAGATGTCTAAAAAACAAGCTGCTTTAACACAACACAAACACTAATCTATTCAAGGAATACTTTTCCTTTCTGTTCAAATGTAAAACCTTTCCACATATGTTCCCAGCCTCAACCTCACGGCTAAAAGTTCTGAATGAATTATCAAACTGGTTGAGTTTGATATTCAAAATGTAAATAAACATTTACAAAAAAATTGCATGTAATCAAACAGTTACATGTCACTGAACATAGATGATTGAATAAAGACGCAATGGAATCATATAAACGTGGAAAACTAAAATGTAGATATAATTTTTTTTTTCCACAGTAAGGCTGTTGGGTCCCTCTAATCTGGATTTGAGCATTGCTGGTATAAAATGACATGAGCTGGCTTTTTGATTTCTGAGGTTATTTGGTTGGCTGAATTAAACAGTAACTACATATTGTCCTCTGCTCCAGCAATATGGAATCATTTCTGTCAATCAACTCAACTAACATATCTACTTTATATTAATTCAAACACACTTTCTTTGCAACATTAGTACATTCATAGTTCACTACTGTAGGTCAAAAAGGCAAAAAAATAAAAACTCATCCGATAACATTGTAGATTACAAAACTGAAAGGTGAAAAAATGTAAAAGTGCAAAAATGAAAAAATGAAAAAGGCAATAGGTATGTTCATGTGGCACCAGCTTTGATCTACATTTCCTGCATTAAAAGTAAGTAAGTGCAAAGTAAGTAAGTCCTCTTTAGATTGAGACCCAGAATGTGTAAGTTTTAATAAGAGTGGTTATGTGTGGTATGTTAAGACTAATAGCTGAATTAGACAAAATCTTTGTAAACCTGAGTGATAGTTTCTCTCACTCTGGTCGAGGAGTCAAGTTGTTTTTATCTGGTTGGTAGAAGTGTTCCACGATGGCATCAACCAAGTTATCCAGTTCAGTTTTCAGCTGGTTAAGATCACTAGAGAAAAGACAGACAGAAAATTTGTTTTTAAAAGATTATGAGCTATTCATGTGCCAAGACTATGATTAAGGCTCTATGGCCATGATCTTGCTAACATACTGCTTTTACTATTATTGCAGCGTACAGTGTGCAGAGTATGCAAATTTTGTGTCTGCATAGAATACCCTGATGACCTATTACCTTTAATTTGTTTTATTAACTTAATATTCTATAAATAAAGTTAATAAAATATGCTGCATGTGACAACAGCATACAAAGCTACAGTTGGAAATATTTATCATATAATAACGACGACTGTTATTATATAGTTAAAAAAAAGTGGCATACTCAAGCAGGTGATCAGCTAAAAACAAGAGTTTTCCCCCATTTAATATGACTATACAATTTTAAAATAATAATAATAATAATAAAATAATATAGAATGATATGTAATATATTAATAAAATATATGTATTTATAAAAACTAAAAATCGAAGAAATATATCACTATTGCAACTATACTGTTATACTGTAACATAGAAACAGTACTTCATAATAATAATTTCACACACACACACACACACACAGACGCACACACAACATTAAGAATTCTAAGTAATGTACAGTTTAATGTAATATATTATTATTATTGTATAGTCACATTGAATAGTATTATAGAATAGAATAGTATAATACTAATAATTCTAATAGCATATTATGATACATAAGAATAATAAATTCTATATTATTATATTACTATTAATATATATTATTATACAGTATGTAATGTATTGTTATTGTTGAATGTAAAAAAAACTGCAATAGTAATAATTATTTGATTTGTCTATTTTTATAAATTAAGTCATAATAAAATAAAAATCACCTTTAATAATAATAACAACAATAATAATATATTGCAAAGTAATTTATAAAAAAATAAACAAATCAAAAAAATATTACTACTGCAATATGTTTCCATTAAATAATAATAATAATTCTACATACAGTATATTAATAATTATTATTTTAAAATTAGGCCTATAGTGATAGTGTGAAATAATGAAGCTGTCTAAAACCTGTTTCCTGGTGCAGCACAGAGCTCTGTGTAATATTTGATTTTAGGCTCTGTTCCGCTGGTTCTTATTGTAGCCACGCCTCCATTAGCAAAGGTGAAGGAAATCATCTGACTGCTTTTACTGGTGGGCAGAATCTGTGAGTAATAGTAAAGGACACACAGATATAGGATAAGAAAACTTTAAATAAGATCAACTATCACAATAATTCTAATCATTATGGGCTACGCACAGCCTTGTTGTCCGGCTGGTTGCTGTCATAGCCAGTCATAAGGTCTCTCACTGCTGTGATGGCAAAGCCCCCACACTCTTTAGGGTATGAATTCTCCCCATCGTAGTTCCGAAGACACTCAAACATCTGTTTAATAGTGTCTTGGTTGTCACAGATGAAGTAGGAATTCTTGGAAATGTGGTAACCGTACCTGAAATAAGACGATGTGAAAACTATGATTAACAAGAAGATTCAGAACATAAATTATTAGAGATGTCAATGCCGAAGTTTTTGTGACATACTCCTCATAAATGGATCTGAGTTGATGGGACAGAGTTATATTTTTAGAAGCCAGGTAAGAGACAAACTCGCCAGCAATGGCAGCCGCACTCACACCATCTTTGTCCAAAACTGCTGGAGAACACATGTAACCTACAACAACAGAGCAACCAAAGAAAAATATTAAGGCTTTCTTTTAATATAGTCTGCACCACTGTTTTTTTTTTTTTACATTTCAATACAATTATGATATTGTGATGCATAAAAATGAATAGACACTGACAACTACTTATCTAGGGGTCTGTGGTTTGAACCCAAGATCAAAATTCAGACTGTTACACAAATGCACATAAATGTTCAGCATCTTGCGGTGTGGATGCCACTGTACCAATGGCTTCTTCAAAAGCAAACAGAACAGTCTTTCCCTGGTCCATCAGCTCTCTGGCTCTATTTCCCATCCATTTAAAGCCTGTTAGAGTTTCCTGTAAAAGACAGATGCAGAGAGTCAGACAGAAGAACATCAAAAGTGAGTAATCAATTATTTTTCCACACATGATACTGTACAAAATAAGAGTATGCCTTCAGAGTAGCTGCACTTTCTGACCAAAGAATTTCCATTATTTTTCCAAGACTCTTCCAGTTGTTTCTGATGACTGGATAAGGATTTTTAAAAATAATTTTATGTGAGATTGCGCTTACAAAGAGTCATTTCTAGCCAAAGAAATTCTTAAAAACTGAGAATTATAAGAATATGTTAATGACTATTTAAGATTGTATACATTTTCATGGATTTTTCCACACTTTTGCAATTCCCTGATATTTCCAGGATCTCCAGGGCTGGGGAAACGCACATTATTATTGACCCATGAAACAGTCAATTTGTCAAATACTAAATTCAATTTATAATTTAGACCATAATCATATAAAATACAAGATTACACTAAAATTGTCCCAGTATTTTACCAATTCTAATATTCACTGCTGTCAGAAAAGAAATTTTTCCTTTGGTTAAGAGCTGTGGATCTCAAACAGAGGGCCTCTGCAAACTTTAAGGGCGGGCCCAATAAGATTTAAAATTATTCAAATGTAGTAATATTAACATAATCTTCATTGGAATGCTAAAAACATTATAGATAGGAGGGCCTTCAAATATATTCTTGGACAAGGGGTGAGAAAGTTGAGAACCACTGGGTTAGAGAAACCACTACACTTTATGGGGTAAAAAGCAGCGGTACCTCAAAGTGGAAGCCCTCTTTTACAGCAATGGCACGGAGGATTTTTGAGGAGACGGTGCTGGATAGCATGTAGACATCCTTAATGGAGGCTTTTCCCTCTCTTTTCTGCAGCTTCCAGCACTGGAAAATCCACCAGCCGAGTAAAGCACCCAATTCATTCCCAGAGAACACCCTCCACTGCCCACTACCGAAAGAATTATTGCTATTCAGAAAAATGACACACTGAATGAAAATCAACACAAAATGCCAAATAACACTGACCTCTCCTGTTTCTCTGCAATAGCTAGTCGGTCAGCATCAGGGTCATTTGCCAGAATAACAGTTGCTCCCTCTTTATCTGCAAGCGCGAAGGATAATGTCTACATACACAAACATAGATTACTGTCCATCTGGCATTACATAACAAAACCACAAAATATATATATATATATATATCACTTTTTCTAATGTCATTTGTGTGTGTGTATCAGTGTATTGTACCAAGACTCCCTCTCCCTCCTCAGGGTTGGGGTATTTGACGGTGGGGAACTCTGGGTCAGGATCTTTCTGCTGTTCCACGGCATATGGAGGATGAAGGTCAAAGGCCTTAAAAGCAGCCTGGACAAAAATATGGCCCACCCCATGAACTGAGGTATGGACAATCTTCACCTCTGAATTCGTATTCAGCTCCCTGTGAGAACACAAGATGTGTGAAAACCAGACTTATGGGTATTAGCACTGACTTCCAGATTTGATTCAGATTCATTACGGCCTTAAAGGGACAGTTCACCCAAAAATGAAAATTTGATGTTTATCTGCTTACCCTCAGGGCATCCAAGATGTAGGTCACTTTGTTTCTTCAGTAGAACACAAACAAAGATTTTGAACTCAAACCGTTGCAGTCTGTCAGTCTTATAATTGAAGTGAATGGGAATCACGGCTTTGAGAGCCAAAAAAACATACACAGACAAAACCAAATTAAACCCTGCGGCTCGTGACGATACATTGATGTGTAAAGACACAAAACGATCGGTC
>NW_015536800.1:2059981-2060555 GCF_001515605.1 Sinocyclocheilus anshuiensis | reverse complement strand
CCCTCAGGGCATCCAAGATGTAGGTGACTTTGTTTCTTCAGTAGAACACAAACGAAGATTTTGAACTCAAACCGTTGCAGTCTGTCAGTCTTATAATTGAAGTGAATGGGAATCACGGCTTTGAGAGCCAAAAAAACATACACAGACAAAACCAAATTAAACCCTGCGGCTCGTGACGATACATTGATGTGTAAAGACACGAAGCGATCGGTCTGTGCAAGAAACTGAACAGTATTTATATAATTCTTTACCTGATTTTCACCGCAATGTCCAAACTGTCCTGAGCGCGTTCAACAGCCGGCACGTGACGCGTCTTCTTCTTGCTTTACGGCAGACCATTTAGTGGACCTCTATCTACAATCTCAATTAGGAGTGTCAATGGTCCATTTGAGAGATAGGTTGCGGTAATGCACTTATAAGTCTGCGATCCGCCGTAAAGCAAGAAGAAGACGACACGTCAGGCGCCGGCTGTTGAACGCACTCAGGATGCTTTCAGGACAGTTCGGACATTGCGGTGGTAAAAAAACGAAATAAATACTGTTCAGTTTCTTGCACAGACCAATCGTTTCGTGTC
>NW_015536800.1:2048152-2059495 GCF_001515605.1 Sinocyclocheilus anshuiensis | reverse complement strand
AAACATCAAATTTTCATTTTTGGGTGAACTATCCCTTTAAGTAGCATATAAATATATAGTTCAGTCATGAAACACTAGATGGCGCATTCTGACGGGGTGTTAACATAACTGATGATATTCAGAGATTAAACGAACTTGGTATTTGTGCAGCAGCAGTATGTCTTAAATACTCATGGCACCGTATTGCCATATGCATTGGCAGTAGCAAGTTCCTGTACTTGCTTGCAGCAGCAGCAATAATCTTCAACTACAGCAATAACCAACAGCAGCAGCAATTCAGCAGCAGCATAGCAGATCTGTTCCGCCAAGACCAAATACATTAACATTGTCATATTCATCACCATGCTAAAATGTTCCAAGAGTTGTCATGATTGAAATATTATTAAAAGATATTAAAAGGCATGTTCTGGAAGTATTGATCGTGGAATTTTTGAAAATGAATATCAGATCATTCAAATGGAATTCTGCAGGCATATCTTTGTGAGTGTACCTGTGAAAGCAGTGCTGTTGTATGGTTTTGCAGTATTCTCTGTGTATGTCCTGGTATGGGTCATTGAGTAGGGAACTCTGAAGAGCTCCATCTGTGTCCCATGATTTAGGCCACGGCTCAAGGTTCTGTTCAATAGCTGCAGCGATGCCCTTATCATGGGGAGGAATGATCTGAGCTCCATTTGCCCAGTACACCTTAAACACACATATTGAAAAATGCGTCATATCAAACATGCTATATTCTTTCAAATCAAACATTTTATTTAGGGATCGATATTACCTTGTATCCATTATCTTGTTTGGGATTATGGGAGGCTGTTACCATAACACCAGCACACAATCCTAGATGTGATACGGTAAAAGGCTAAAAGAAAAGAAGGGAAGAGAAGAGATGTTCATTTTTTTGCTCTGCTAAATTAAAGCAATCAGCCCCAAGAAACAGTGGTTTACAATGATTTTTTTGGGAGGGAACTATCCGTTTTTATACATTTTTGTGGATACCATGATAAATTTGATAAATAAACATTTCAAAAGGACATACTAACCCCTAACTTTTAAACAGTAGTGTAAGTACTAAACATAATTAGTTATTAGTCACATAGTAGATATCTTTTATTAAGAGTAACACAACAATGTATCATGTAAATTATAAAAGTAACACAACATAAAAAGTACATGGTATATGTCCAAAAAAAGCACGGTTGAACAAACGTGCTCTGCGCTTGCAAGGCGCACATGACCATGCTGTGGCAGCTCTCTGACTGTGCCAAAAATTTTACCCAGAACCCATGCTTAGCTGAAAATTTAAAATATGACATTTAGACCACCAGGGCCACCAAGTTACAGATTTGGAGAGATGGCAAGTTATGCGGATGGCATAACATTTTCCCTCTCAAATTACATTATTTTTTACTTTTTAAATCAATGTTTTTTTGGACTAATACTTCCATTTTACATAACAGTGACCAAAAAGTTTTTAGGCTAGAGGACACAGAGTGAGAGCAAGCTGTTTGAGGGCTCAAAGGGAAAGGTTGAGAGAGTGATAAGAGAATGAGTGAGAGCGTGTCCGTGTACTCATGGGAACAGAAAAGTTGATGATTGGTGAAGAATCTTCATGAACCCCTCTAGTCTCTTATGCAACAATCTCACAATGTGTTCACGTGCAGTTGTGTCTCTCTGTCTCCTTTCTCATGCGTTTGGATGTTGGTTTGTGATTAGTTCTTTGTAGCAGGAAGTTGCAAATTTCAAAGATCTTAGAACACAAACCTCTACCCCCAATGGACAACACTTCTAAATAATGAACAGAAAATATCTGGACAATGTTACTATATCTTTGAATATGTTGCATAGAAATTATTATGGTAATCATTCAGTACACTAGCATATGTCAAAATACCATGGTGATACTATTACTGTGCCAAGGCATGACCAAGTAAAGGACATTTTTGTTCTTTTTTATTGTTAAGAGAACAATTTAAATGGAGGAGAACAAAGTAAATGGTACTGGAACATGCCAATGTCAAGACTCGAACCTGCACCCCTAAATGGGTGCTAATGTGCCGTGCTCTACCACCATGGCTCTAACATATCAGAATTAATAATAAATCTGAACTTTCTCTCCATGAGTACAGCAGGTTCATACGTACCACATATGGAGTGGGTGTGATGTCACTAAAGAGGTAGACTGGGACGCCTCGACTGATCAAGACAGAAGCAGCAAGACAGGCGAATCTTTTACTGCTACCGCCACTAGGGGGGTGAGCGCGAGCGTCGAACCCGATCACCACCCTCCTCTGCTTCAGATCTGTAAAACACTGCTCCAGGTACGCACAGAAACCCTACCAGAAGCAAAAGAGGGTAATTACCATCGATCCATAGCCTTACAGGACACCAAATTTATTGTGACAATGTGATAAATGGTTTGTGGAACACACAGTTTTGCCCATTAACTTGATTATGCTTTGCAAAGTTTCTACAAATCTCTGTTTGTGCTCCACAGAAAAAGTCATGCATCTGGGACAGGTGAGTAAATGAGTGGAGTATCCCTTTAAGGCCTGTTCACACCAAGATGAAGGTTTGGTAATATGAATAAATAGAGCTCATAAACAGCTGTTGAGATGGTATTCTGAAGTGAAATGATTAGAGGCTTGGACCTGGAAACAGCATTCCTTACGTCACTACTTAACAAGCGGATGGCTTGGTAGCGCTCACAAAAACACTATTTTGCTAAGCAACAGTGAATAGCAGAGCAAATATAAATACTGCTTGACTTCTATTTAACAAAAAGGTTGTCAGAAATGAAAAGTTGCACTCCACTGCCCTTTCATATTCTGTATTTCTGCTTTTCTACAAGTACCACCTCCTGTCAGAGAATGAATGTGCATTTTTATTTAGCCCATCTGCCCATTTTTCTCATTGGTTTGAACAGATAAATTCCATGCAAAAATCTGACCAAATTTTCATGCCTAACATTGGTGTGAACTACCCTTTAGTCTAAATGTACACCAAGCTGGATATGTATACTGATATACATATACATATGAATATGTATGTGAGTAGCACTGCAGCAACATAAAGGTGAGGTCACATTTACCATTGTTCACCTAATTTTTGCAGGTGAAATCCAGTTATTTCAATAGGAATACCTGCCATCTGTAATTTATTTTAAAGGGTCATGAACTGAGAAACCAAAATTCCCATGATCTTTTGATATATAAGTGACTGTGCTATAAAAACATCCTGTAATTTTCAGAATTGAAAACTGTCTTGTTAGTTTAAAAACAGCTTATGGAATGTACAACTCTAAGATATAATAGTGTGGCTAAACACCACCTCCACAGAAGATGATCAATGGCTGGATATGTATACTGATATACATATACATATGAATATGTATGTGAGTAGCACTGCAGCAACATAAAGGTGAGGTCACATTTACCATTGTTCACCTAATTTTTGCAGGTGAAATCCAGTTATTTCAATAGGAATACCTGCCATCTGTAATTTATTTTAAAGGGTCATGAACTGAGAAACCAAAATTCCCATGATCTTTTGATATATAAGTGACTGTGCTATAAAAACATCCTGTAATTTTCAGAATTGAAAACTGTCTTGTTAGTTTAAAAACAGCTTATGGAATGTACAACTCTAAGATATAATAGTGTGGCTAAACACCACCTCCACAGAAGATGATCAATGCCTGCTTCTACATCACTGCCTGTTTAGCCCCGCCCACCGATTCGCCCATGTAGTGTAAATAACGAGAGGCGAACGCAGGTCTACACAGAAACCAAACAATAAAGGTGCTCCGAAGACAACAAGACGCTGTGTAGTGCCAGTTCATTTTACCTCAGATTCATTAAAAAGGGTTCAAATACACAAAAATGCTGCAAAACCAAAGAATTTGTGGGACCTGAAGGATTTTTCTGAAGAACAGCAGGCAGTTTAACTGTTCAGGACAAACAAGGGACTCATGAACAACTATCACTAAACAAAAAAACACAGCTGTGGATCATTCAGGTAACAACACAGTATTAAGAATCAAGGGGATGTAAACTTTTGAACAGGGTCATTTTTTTTTAATTCAAGTATTATTTTCTCTTGTGGACTATATGTAAACATCTTTTATGTGAAATATCTTATTCAGGTCAGCACTAAATAAACAATAACACGCATTTTGTATGATCCCTCTTATTTTGGTAAAATTAACATTTTGCAGATTCTGAAAGGGGGTGTAAACTTTTGACCTCAACTGTATACATCACTACACAGACAACTACTCTTGATAACAGGCAACAGACCTTATTTGCCCACAAGATTTTGCAAATGTGACTGCACCTTAAAGTCGCGATGAAACGGAAGTAGTGACTTTTTTCTGTATTGTGACATACATACAAGTATAATGGCATGTACTTGGTTCTATGAATGGGTTGTTGATTGGATTTTTGAGATGTGGGTGTTGCATAGTAGGAGGTTATATAGTTCCCAGGACATACTTTACTATTATAACAAACATTATCAGCTGCTGTTTTGACTATCTTGGTCGCTTACATACAACCAAGATACTACCAAACCGCCAGCCTATAGGGCACCTGTGGGGAACCAAGAGCACTTGAATACCCTAATCTGATATTATAGCTTAGGCCTCTTGTATATTATTCAGAGTGAAAAGATAATAAGTGATAAGATGTCACGGAAAGCTTGTGTAGAGTATGTCACCTGCGTGGTCTGTATGATGGTGAGGTCATTCATGCAGGACACTCCAGGTCCCATGGTGGCTCTCAGTCCCGCTGTGCCAAACTCCATACGGGCCCCGAAACACTTCTGCAGCTCTGACATGGCTCTATCCTTAACCATAGACCGCACAGCAGCAGCCGTCTTTGGATTCTGTAAACACACACACACAAAAATAATCTTTTCAAATAATGTGCACTCACAAAATCACAATTAGACCAGGAATGTGTATTAAGAAAGTAAATAGGGTCAGTTTTATATAGCAGTGACAATAAAAGAAAGAGAATGGGGGATGAAAAGAGCCTCTATATCTCTAGGCACTTTGTCCTGATGATTCTGATTAGTGTTGTGGGTGAGTGTGTGTCTACATGTCTCCTGTCCACCATGTGAGGGACAATATGCTTTCATTCTACTCATAAATGAGACCATGTGAGGATGCAAGCGAAGGGCTCTGATCCATTCCTGAATGCATAAATTCTTATGATGACCTGTCTGGGCAGAACCCAGGCCAATACAATCATTTTGGTGAATACACAGCCAATATACAGTTTTAAAAAATCATATTGTTAAACACATATTGTGTACATACATATTTGCACCTTAAAAATGGCTGAAATCACCTGAATGTCTAATTTTACTTAATCAATGACCTTCCACTTCTGCGTAAAACCATTAACTGTTTCATGTGACCCAGTTAAGCACAGGACTCCAATTGCTGTAATGACAGCACTAATATGCATTGTAAGTACTTTTATGGAAATGTCCATTGACACTTATTTACATGCTATTTAAATGGTGTCTTAGGGGATACTCTAATACTGTTTAAGTGTTTCAGTGTAACTGGGACAGTCTAGAAACTGTTTTGTGCCGTGCTTCTTTGTTTTTCCAAGCACAATGCTCTTTCAATTTGAGTTCAGGCAAGTAATGCGTTTGTAGCAAATAAATCAGCCACATTTGCCCAATTCCAAAACACTGCTAAAGAGACATTACACATGTTTATCTTGATATAAATTGGAGGCTTATTCTTAAATCTCTTGCTTCTCAGATTTTTCTTTTGAGAAAAATAACACCGTGATCTGTGAGCTGCTCAGATTTGCCAATATATGCAGTCAAGAGATTTTAACATGTCAAAGTATTGATAATATGATTTGCTTTTTCATCTACTCGACTGTTCAAAAGTTTGGGGTCAGTAAGATTTTTTATTTTTATTCTGTGAGGATCCATATTAAATTTGATCTAAAGACATCAGTAAAGACATTTATAAATGCTACTGTAAACAAAATAGTAAAGATGTTTATACAAAAGATTTCTATGTCAAATCAACTCTGTTCTTTTGAACTTTCTATTCATCAAAGAATCCTGAAAAATAAATCACATTTTCCACAAACATTTTAAGCAGCACAACTGTTTTCAACATGGATGAATATTTCTTGAGCATCAAATCAGCATATTAGGATGCTTTCTGAAGGATCATGTGACACTGAAGACTTTGCATCACAGGAATAAATGACATTTTAAAATATATTTAAATAGAAATATTACTGTTTGTACTGTATTTTTGCTCAAATAAATGCAGCCTTGGTTAACATTAGAGACTGCTTTCAAAAACAATAAAATCTTACTACACCCAAACTTCTGAACAGTATTGCATATTAATTTTACAGTTGAGAGACAAATGAGAGTATAGACCTAAACTAACTTTATGCAGGATTGATCAGTCTCTGATCAAAAGTCTATTTTAAATAACTGCATATCAATAAGGAACTGACTGAATCGCTATTCAGATCATGTCGAGTAATTTAGTTAGTAAGAGCACTTCCTGAAAAGCATCTTGTACAAGCAGGTCTAGTTCTGAAAACTGCTTTAGTGGGTCATTACATTATAAAGCAATGTCAGGGTGTTTCTCTTCACTGTTTCATAACTGAGATGTTAGTTAATAAGCCACTTCAAAGGAACTTTTAAGCCAGGTTTGGTAACAAGCTACTAAACTTCAGTTTTCAACACTAAAGATGTCAGATTTAACATATTTAAAGCTACTTGAAGCTACACAGCAGCATATGTTTGGTGTTACCTTGTCATACTGCAGCCACTGCGTGACAGCCTGATCCAGACGACTGTCTCCTGTGCTTTCCAGGCCGTTCTCCATGTTGATCTAACTCGGAACTAAACTGTAATTCAACGGATAAACAAATAAGCGATCGACGTGGTTAAACGGTCATATGTATGTTGACGGTTACTCTGAATTAATTTAGTAATAGTGCGACCCGTGACTGTTTCTGTTCGACTATAAATGAATGATTGCAGCACGTCCGTGAATGAAACGGAGTGGGCGGGGTTTTGATCAAGGGGCGGAGCACGTGATTGGCTCTTGCCATTGCGTAGCAGCTCATTGGTAGAGCACTCGTGGTTATAAACCTGTCTCCCAAATTTAAAGGGGTCATATGATGCTGCTGGCTGACTGAACTTTTATAAAGAATATCTCTTTGGATTTGAGACTTTAGTCTTTGCAACTTTACAGATCTTCTTTATGCACCAAGAGCTTGTAACACTCCAAAGAGAAAGGAAAAATTTAAATCGCATCATATGACCCCTTTAAGAAAAAGCTTTCCGTTATTTGAACTGTCCGATGTTAACTTTTATCAAAATAATTTAGCATCTGGTTTTAACATCTTGTGTGAAAAACAACAATACATGTAGCCTATTATTAAAGATATTTCTGTGTTCCTCAACGTGACTGAAATATAAATAAAACAAATGTAAAACAGTATTGAGAGTGTACATAAAAGGTCGTTCATGTACATATCCAGTAGCCTTATTTACGTTCATGAAGATCCTTAAACTGTACCTGTAGATATTATGTCATACAGCAGAGGGCGCCAAACTCCTGCTATTAGTGATTTTCATTTACAGTTTTCATTTTCAATAAAAGCGAAATTAAAGGACTATATATATTTTTTTACATTCTATATAATTGTATTTTCTGATAGTCGTGAAAACAAACATTTAAAAATTAAGTTAATATGATAATGAATGTTTCAGTGGAGACTAAAGAAGTGTGGAACGCTAAGACATTGCGAGGAATGCAAAGAATGCTAAAATACACAGACTTGTGGTCAATATTGGATGATATTATTTGCATACTTTCCACTGACTGTTCTCAGAAAAGTGCTCTGAGAGTCCAAGTTCGTGTCAAGTTCAGCTTAGCAAGGGATTTAATATATTGACAATATTTTTATTGTCAATAATTGCTCCGGGAAAAAAAAACATTCTGAAAGTGATTCCCACAATATCTCCTCTTATAGTTTTAACTTTATGGTTTTAGTTATTGTTCTTTGTGTAAAGGCCTTTACACTATGAAGGCCAATTTCTGCCACATAAGAAAAAAAATCATGTTTTGGCAAATCATAATTATGCCATAAAAATCATTATTATGAAAAAGTAAAAATAATTAGATTAAAAAGTCAAAATTATGAGATGCTATGCCAAAGAATATGTGCAATATTATCACTGTAGCTCAGTAATAACAATAGAAGTCAATACAGTTCTTACCAGAAAAACAAATGTCAGTGTTTGTGTGTAAGAAAAGAGAACTAACCAAAATTATTCACATTGGATGCTGCTCCATCGCTGTCACCCACACTAAAGCTGTGAATGTCTGTCACATCTCTGCATGGCTGTGAATGTGTCACTCTGCATGGCCTGCAGGCAGTGAAAGCAGCACGGACCTCAGTTATGCAACCAGTTACTGCAGGCCAGGCACTGTACTGGTGTAAATGGTGTGGCACATCCTAAAATAACTGAAGAAGGTATTTACATAAATACAGACAGACAGACAGCTAACTTTTGGACTCAAGATTTGTGTTGTAATTCAAGGAAGTATTTCAGTTAACGTATATTACCAGACTTGAATAATCAGGAGCCTGTTTCATAAAACAAATTTACCAAATAAGCCGGGTTTATTTCAGTTAGTCTGACTTATTTTGAACCAAATCAACTGACAATAAGTCAGATTAACTGAAATAAACCTGGCTTGTTTAAACTTGTTTTATGAAACAGCCCCCGGTTTCATGATCAGGCAAAACAGAATCAAGTGTAACCTATAAACATTTAACAAAGGAATGCTTAAGAAATATTTTAGCTAAAATTGCCTTCCAGCAGGAAGTTTCAACTAATAAGTAACAGCTCAATATTTCATTGTGTTGGCTTACCATTTAGGTCATTAGAGCTAACTAAAACCATTACGTTTGAAATACTTGAAGTGCAATACTTGAAATAAAATACCAATTTAATTTAAATCAACTTTGACAGAAATAAACTTAGTTTATTTCAGCTAATTGCCAAGGCAACATTCTAATTTTCATTTAGTTTTTTAACTTGATGTACTAAAATATATAAAACTGAAATAAAAATGAAGGTGTTAAAAAAAAGACATAACATTAGTAAAACTTAACATTATAACTTAAAACTTAACTTTATAATGGAATACCCTATGGAATATATATATATATATATATATATATATATGTGTGTGTATGTATGTATGCATGTATGCATGTATATATATATATATATATATATATATATAAAACTCAAAACACAAATAAAAATCAGTGATACTAAAATAACAAATGCCATTCTGTGAGAGGATCTTACAGGTGCATCTCAATAAATTAGAATGTCGTGTCATCACAATTAAAAGAACCAAAGACTTAAACTACTTCAGTCTGTGTGCATTGAATTTATTTAATACACGAGTTTCACAATTTGAGTTGAATTACTGAAATAAATGAACTTTTCCACGACATTCTAATTTATTGAGATGCACCTGTATGTTCTGTATCACACACTCATGCCCGGGTCACTGCACTCATTTTCCCTCTGCGATCGGTTTTGACTCAAGCAATCATGGAGTTGCACATTACATATAGCGCCCTATCATACACCCGGCGCAATGCGGCGCCAGGCGCGACGCAAGTGTTTTTTTTTTTTTTTTCATTTTCACGTCCTGCACCCCACTGTTTAAATAGCAAATGCATTTGCGCCCAATCCGCCCATTTGTGCGCCCATGGGCGTGCTGGTCTGGAAACGAGGTGTGTTCAGGCGCATTGCTGGCACTTTGCTATTGCTGTTGACCAGCAAAAACCTGCCCTGCGTCTGAATGTTCATACTATCCATCCTAAATAGTATGGGAGATTAGAATAAGTGTGTCCCAAAGCATAGTATGTTGAAAAGAGTAGGCTATGCCTATGCCAAAAGTCCCTGGATGGTCTACTATTTCAGGTCGATTTTTGAAGTGATCCTGTCTTGGCGCTTTTCCACTGCGTGGTACGGCTCGGTTCAGTTTGCGTTTCCACTGCAGTTTAGTATCGCTTTAGAGTGGGCAGGTTTATTCACATGTCGTTAGTTGCGCCGCCTCTACTGTCGCGACTCCTGAAAAACTTTTTCATTCCGCGTCGCCCCATCAAGCTCTCGCTGGATCCGCTCCTCTGCTATCAACGAGAAGAACGTCTGTACTTCCTCAACAGACAACGAAACAGCCACTTTTTGGTTGTTAAAAAAGGTGCGCTCGTTCACGTTCAGACCCCTACATAAATAATGGTGACTTGACTTGACGCGCATTCAAAAGCGATTTTAATACCCCGCGTTTTGAGAGCGACTCCCTGATGTGCGCAAATTAGTCTACATATTTCCCAGGTAGCCAGCGGAATCGGGCCGGTTGCGGCTGAGTGTCGGCTCACTCGGCTGTGTGTCGGCAGCAGCTCGCCAGAAGTGAGCCGGCTCTGGCCCAGTTATTTTTTGTTATTTATACTGTTTTTATTTCTATGTTCAATTTGTGAAAAGGACTTAAGTTAGGAGGTCAAACGTTCTAGAAGCTCTTCATTCATGTACAGTTCTAAGGTCTGAAGAGACATAAATTATACAGGAGAGAAGCCAGTTAGTTTGTGGCAAAACCTCATCGCACAGGCTTGCCTAGACTGTAGCCTAGGGGCCCCACGTGTGCAGGGGCCTATGATTGGCCAGACTATTTTTTTTTATTGTTTTAAATTTACTTCAGTGCGAACAAAAAAAAGACCCTCACTGGCCCATAAGAAACATTAAAGGAGGATTTGTTGCTGAGCGTCTGACAGCACTGCACATCTATGCAACCAATAAATAAATTACTAGTAGAACAAAAAATTGTTTACAAGAGCACATATTTCTTCATTGATCTAGTCACTTGATTCTGCTCTCAAAATGAACCAGATTAATGTATTTAAAATTAAATTGAACAAAATGTTCTTACGCCTGGAACCCCCTAGACTAGAGGAACCAATGTGCACCCACCATAGTCTCACAAAATCCTGTGGGGACACTGGGAATGTACAGGAAACACTGTAGGATTGGCTGTCTCAATGTGTGTGTGTGTATAAGTAATAATATTTTGTAACCGATACGGAACTTAATAGGTAGCCAGTGCAGAGACTGTAAAATTGGGGTAATATGATCATATTTTCTTGACCTGGTAAGGACTTTAGCCGCTGCATTTTGGACTACCTGTAGCTTGTTTATTGAAGATGCAGGACAACCACCTAGCAGTGCATTACAATAGTCCAGTCTAGAGGTCATGAATGCATGAACTAG
>NW_015536800.1:2046377-2048088 GCF_001515605.1 Sinocyclocheilus anshuiensis | reverse complement strand
AAGATCAAGTAAAACTAGCAATGAGATACAGCCTTGGTCTGACACAAGAAGCAAGTCATTTGTAATTTTAACAAGTGCAGTTTTTGTGCTATGGTGGGGCCTGAAACCTGACTGAAATTCTTCATAGAGATAATTTTTCAGTGTAAATATTGCGTCAATATCAATTCAATTTGAGCGCAATTTAAACCCGGATGATTGTATCCTTTTGAAGTGGACTTTGAACTTTGTAACTTTGCAGATCTTTTTGACTCTTTGTGACTTCTTCTTGTTCTGTGTCAGCTGCACAACACGGATACGTTTTCTACATTGTTTGTGCTTTGATTTGAATGAAAAATATTACGGTTGAACCCCTGATGTCACATGGATTATTTTACCGATCTCCTTGCTATGTTTCTGGATGTTGATTGTGTAAGGACTCTTGCTGTCTATGGGAGGGTCAGAGAGCTGTCAGAATGCATCAAAAATATCTTAATTTGTGTTCCGAAGATGAACGGAGGTCTTACGGGCTTGGAATGACACGAGATACAATACCACGTGATTGATGACGTTTGAAGCTTCGAACGTCGTGCAGTATCGGAAGGGCGGGACAGCTGGTTTGAAAAAAAATCGGCGCTTCGCATGATTATTGTGTTTGACTTTACATTGACTTGGTTGTGTGTGTGTGTGTTATTTGTGATTCAGTAGGATAGTTTAGAATAACCTCAACACCAGACAGAAACTGAATGCATGTCACACCTCTATTGCACCCCAAACAGCTCACCCAAAATATTTTTTGCTACTACTCACGTCAATTAATTATAATCACACACTTGTATTATATTATTGATCAATATGTGAATCCATTGACCGGACTACGCATGGCACGAGTTGGCACAGATTAAAAACTTTTTCAACCCATCTGCTCCGCGATGTTTCGTTAAATAGGCTGGAGAAACAGTCTGACCACCAGATGTCGCTAATGCGCACGGTGTTAAAAAGCTTCGAGTAATGAACCATTTTTCAGCACAATTTGATGAAAGCCTCAAACGGTTCAGAAAGCCTCAGTTTCCAATCACTTATGTGAATCCATTGACCGGACTACGCATGGCACGAGTTGGCACAGATTAAAAACTTTTTCAACCCATCTGCTCCACGATGTTTCGTTAAATAGGCTGGAGAAACAGTCTGACCACCAGATGTCGCTAATGCGCACGGTGTTAAAAAGCTTCGAGTAATGAACCAAAATAAGTGTATAAATGGAATAGAGCTGATGATCTGAATGAGAGAGAGAGAGAGAGAGAGCGAGAGAGCAAGAGAGAGAGATGCAGAGTGTGTGCAGAGCAGGGGGACGCACGGAACAGTATTAAGAACCACTGCTTTAGAACATTGATTTTGAAACTTGTGAATCCATTAGAATCATTAGAAGACAGAATCAGGATTCATATATGAATAGGTTTTTACATGCACCTCTAGTTTTCTCTTCCTCTTCTCTAAAGCAGCACAGCATGGCCTCGCCCCCTTTTCCCAAGGGCAGGGTTTATCTTGGTTACATCACGAACCCAGGAAGTAACTTGTAGTCCCTACCAGCCATTTTCATAGGCATTAACTGCCAGAATTTTAAAAGACATTTGCATTGAACTTTTTTCAGCTTCATAACGTCACAGATATTGTTTGTGCTCAAACAGCAACAATACACTGACGTTAAAAAAAAAAAAAAAAAAAAAAAAAAAGA
>NW_015536800.1:2040715-2046269 GCF_001515605.1 Sinocyclocheilus anshuiensis | reverse complement strand
AAATATTAAAAGCCCATAGTTCACTTAAACACCCAACACAGACAGTAGTTCATTTGAAAGGTTTATTTCACCAAAGAAGAGGGCAAATAAAACGAATTTTCTTCATTCCAATGGATGTAAGAAACTGAGTTAGACAGCCTCAGTGCAAAGCTGACTGCCTCTTCAGTGACACATGATCATACAATAGTATTCATTATCATGAAGTCAGTCATCTTTCAGGATGGTCTGATACACAAGTTAAAACTATGAGGGCAAATATTCCACACCAGCCTAGGACTATAGTGACTGGTGGTTGGAAGAAGCCATCCTCTGCTTCAAGTGACTTGTCATCTCACAGTTCTCCACATCTTGCCCTTGGTGAAGAGTTTATGCCTCACAGTGTTTCTCCTGTTCAATGGCTGGAAGGTGGAAGAAAACCGAGCAAACGGTTTAAAAAAAAAAAAAAAAACACTACAAAGAACAAGCGTTACACTACTAATAAGAACAAAAATATCACTTAGGGTTCAGAAGGTAATGAGCGCTCTGTAAAACTCAAACTTACTCTCTTTAGTTGGAAGTGTGTTCTTCTCTTTTGTCTCAGTCTTCTTCAGCTTGGTCTTGTCAAACTGAGAGATCTCACTGATATCTGGTTTGTCAGCCATCGTTTTGCTTCAGTTTTTCTTAGGGAAAATGAATGGGTTAAACAAAGAAATGACCTACAAATATGAAAACATAAGCTACAACAAACCACTACACAAAACAAAACACCAAACCTCTTACTTTACTGTTGAAGAACAACACACAAGACGTAGGAGACAGAGTAGGATTTCTGTTTGGACACGTATATATTTAAACAACACAACCTGAATGCTAGCTAAGTGAAGAACAATTTAATTACTATTGCAGGTGCAAGCTGTTGATCATTTTGTTCCTTCATTTTCATTGGCTAATTGATCAAACGTTTGACCAGTTTTTTTTTCTCTATCAGTGTGGCCTAATGAGTTGACGCCAC
Source organism: Sinocyclocheilus anshuiensis (assembly GCF_001515605.1). Lineage (NCBI taxonomy): Eukaryota > Metazoa > Chordata > Actinopteri > Cypriniformes > Cyprinidae > Sinocyclocheilus > Sinocyclocheilus anshuiensis. The sequence goes on along the minus strand of NW_015536800.1, from coordinate 2,045,278 downwards.
ATGTGTGTGTCCTGAAAAACATGCAAATATCTTGAATGTTTTATATTACAGTCAGAGTATTTATTCATTATTAGACATAGAAAAAAAATAACTATAAAAATGCTAAATTGTATTCATTAATCTACAATGCTTCCAAGTCCAGTGATCTTTTATGGAGTCAATATAATGCCACATATATATGCAAAATAATGTGGAGTCAAGGGACGGGGGCGTGTACAACAGGCCTGGGCATGCCTCCCTGGAAGTGACGTCATCGGCGCGAGACGCAGCTCACTGATCCAGGCACCGTCATTGAGCAGAGGCATGCAGGTGGATCGTTTCCTTTTATTCTCTAGCATTAAAACATGCATGTTTTCGTTTTATTAACTTTATTAACAAATATATATGTGTATTAGCAGTGTTTGCTCAAGTTAAAGAAGTTGTTAACATGAACATCTGCTGTTTACTTCTCTCAATGTGCACACTTTTATAGCATTAAAATGTGTATTGTTTCATTTGGTTAACTAAATGTGTTTGTTTAAAATCTCAACCTGTGGGAGGACGCCAGCGCAGAAGCGTTCTTTGTTTACATGTTCAAGACAAGACGGCAAGCGCATCCTCTGTTTTCCTATTTATTTTATAAAAGCACAACGTTTGTTGATATTGTGAATGCACACATAAAAGTAGACCCTTTACATTTCCGAATGTATTACTCTTACCTTTATGAGCAAAAATTACGGCGTATTTTAAGTTGTTTCCACTATCAAGAAAAATGAAAGCGAGTGCTCGCGCTGGCGCCTCCATGTCCTGCAGAGTGTGCTTTAGCTCCTTCACACAGACGATCGTACGCTTTGTTCTGGTAAAAGCACAAAACAAAATGCACACAAACACTTTCTCTTGATATACAATCACTAATGAACACCTTTGGTTTTAATGAGAAAAAAAACAACAACTACACGAGGCTGGATTAGAACCCAGAACCTCGGAAATGCGTGATAGAAGTTTTACCATTAGAGCACTACAACACATGAGCAGGATATGCAAATTCATTTATTTATTCAGTACTGTGAAGCATATCGGTACTAATTGTGTTTTATTATTAATACGTTTATTATTAATGTATATTAACAATAATCTATACATTACTAGATATGGCCATGGAAAATATGTATTGCAAAATCATTGCTTTTGTGCGGTTTCATTTATATTTTGCAATTCTTTATTTTTGTTTGCAAAACTTATTTTTTTCTCGCAATACTTCATTTTCTTTTGCAATTTTTTCTTTTGCAAAACTTTATTATTTTGCATATATATGTGGCATTATATTGACTCCATCATCTTTATTGTTCAGCTGTATGTTGTCATTTTATCTACACCACGCACCGTAACATAATGTTCTGTTTCAAATAAAGTTCTTACAAAGAAAAGGCTACAGCACCAAACAAATCTCAGAAAGCCATCGATTTAAATTTAGACACAGATCTCGGATCAGCACGTCAAGCAATGGCATCATCAAGCCAATCAGAGCGCGAGCGTGTTGTGACGCATGTGATCACGCGACGGAAGCGAATGACACGAGGTGAGCTTTCAATACTTATAAAATGTACATCACTTAGTCATCAGATTGTGCGGGATATTTTATCATATGTTCATTCAGAGACATTTCATAGCGGGTAAACAATATGATCAAATTTGAACGTGATGTGGTGTTTTTGCATTATGTAGCTCGTTGTCAGTGAAGATGAAGATGCTTCCTCTTTGTAGTCTGAAATAATTCAGTGATCCCGTTCAAATTATCTTATATCATGATTTTCTGAGGAACGGGCGCGGTTGATTTGATTTGTCTTTGTCATAAACATCACAGGTCACGCCTTTGCAAGAATTACCATGGTAACCATAGTATTTGCCAACACTGCTGGCTTAAAGAAAGATAATAAACCCAAAAATGACAAAAAATATTATGAAAGCGATTCGAATGAAACCCCATATCTATGTATTATGATTTTATATAGTAACAATAATAACTGTAGGCTACTAACTGATACTGTGGTGAAGGTCATAGGCTAATTGTATCTTTTAGTCTGGACACCTATAGAAATGTTCCACACTCCTAGCAATGTGGAATTCATTGGTATTCTTCACATTAAAATCAACTAGGGATACCTGATTTCTGTATTAATTCAACATACCAGTCTAGTGGTTGTCAAGCAGAGGACTGGAGCCCACTAGGGGTCCTCAGCAAGCTTCCAAAATGGATGCAACATGATAAAAATCATTTTCTTTTTTTTCCTCCATAAGCCAAATGAATTGAAGTGTGCATAAAGCTGCTCAAAGCCATTTTTTCCCTTTCATTCTAATATGCTGTCTCTGATTTCTTTTCATCACAGTTGAAAATAGACCTAGTTGTGCTGCTTAATATTAATATAGATCAGGGGTGGCGAACGTCAGGCCTGGAGAGCCGCAGCCCTGCAGAGTTTTGCTTCAACCCTAATCAAACACACCTGAACAAGCTAATCAAGGTCTGAACGGTTACTAGGAAGCTACAGGCAGGTGAGTTTTAATTAGGGTTGGAGCTGAACTCTGCAGGACTTTGGCTCTCCAGGACCGGAGTTCGCCACCCCTGATATAGATAGATAGATAGATAGATAGTTTTCCATGATTCCTTGATGAATAGAAAGCTCAAAAGAACAGTATTTATTTTAAATAGGTTTTTTTTGCTCTTTCCTGTCACTTTTGTTCAGTTGAATGCATTTTTATAAGATCTTATATTTTGAAGGCATATGTATCAGTTTTGTTTTCTTGTTAAGTATCGCCTATGTCCTCTTATACATAATCTTATGGTTATGTATAAGAGGACATGACTTATGATGACTTATGGTTCAGTCATCCTTTAGTCAGTAGGTTGTTTGAATGGGGTTTTGGTTAAATGCCTGAAAAAGGTCTGTGATTAACACAAGCACAAGATATTTTCACATTTATTTAGGAACATAAAATGCATCAGTAATTAGGGTTGGGTGTCGTTTGAATTGAAATGTGGTTTTAAAAAAATGAAGTCAAACCTTTAGATATCAAACATATTTATCCTGTGTCTCTTTTAGCGAAACATTTAATTGCTGCTGAATACCATATACAAAAATCAGCCGGCTTCATAAAAACGACTCGATTAAAGCAGCACTATGTAACTTTTGGCGCTCTCGCGGTTAATAAACAGAACTGCACACATCCCGCGGAAGAACATTCCAACCGGAGCTACTTCTCTAAGTTTATGTCTATGGCGATTCACGCAGGTATGTGTTACTCCGCAGCGGTGACGACCCGACCAGGCTACAATAGTCCAAATATTATACAGTAAGTGTACCGTAGTGATTCGGAATAAGACAAAAACGCGGTTTGGAAGATGAATTCATGATGTACTCGCTCATTATATACATTTAGCAAATTTTGAACACAGAAAAAGTTACATAGTGCTGCTTTAAGAGCTGTTTGTGTGCAAAATAGAGCTGCACGATTCTGGATAAATTGAGACTATAAATGGAGGTTGTAGTTCTCTCACAATTCTGAAGGAAAAAAATATTAGACAACTAAACAAAATCTCATGAAATTTGTGAATGGAATGATTCAATGACTCACTCAAGATTTACTTGTTTCATTTTTGGATGAATCAGTGCTTTTGAATGAATCTCTTGAATTAATTATTCAAAGACAAATACATTTTTAATAGCCACCTAAAAAAGATGTGAACACAGGAATTGATAGGCGGAATTGTAATTGTAATTGTACAATAAGTAAACCTGACCTTATCCGATTCTGGAATTGGAATTGAGTTTCGATTCCCAACCCTATCAGTAATACTCCTGGCTTTTTTTTTTAAAGTATTTACTTTTAATTTTCAAAGGCAGTTCAAGTTGCTGGGGACATTAAAAATCATCACGCTGAACAAGAAGAAAACTTATCTACTCACTAGTCTGTTTTTACAGCCTTGTTGTGTTTATAATCACACTCTTGCAAACTATTCATACTAAAACTTTCAGGGAAATGCATTTTAAATAAAGACTGAAAGAGTTGTCAGAAGCTTAGTGATGGTGACTTTGAGGTCTTGGACTGTGGTTTCGTTTATAGCCTACGTTCAGCTTTTTACTTCCGTTGATTGTATTTAGGCGTCAAAACTCCTAAAAGTTGTGTTCACTTGTTAAGATTATAATTCTTATGCATTCTGTTCATCATGATAAACTTTTGCTGATTATTTTCTGCAGTAATCCAAAAGCCAGTCCAAAAATGCTATTGGGTTTTTGCGGAGGGAACCAGGGTAACACAAACTTCAAGGGTGGCCTACAAAAATATGCCATCACTGCAGTGCTCTATACAGACATAAAAACACAATATGGTTTCATTTTTAAAAATGAAATATAAAATGTCAAGTCACCTTTATTTATATAGCGCTTTTAACAATACAAATTGTGTCAAAGCAACTGAACAGCATTAATTAGGAAAATAGTGTGTCAACACATAGTAAACATAGTAAACACTAATTTTTCAGTTAAAGGCAGTTCATCATTGAATTCAGTGATGTCATCATTTCAGTTT
>NW_015536800.1:2033674-2040492 GCF_001515605.1 Sinocyclocheilus anshuiensis | reverse complement strand
TTTTTCATATGCATTACTGTATTTAAGTTCATAGCAATACTATTTAAGTTGTTACACTTAGTTGTTGATGACTATTTCTTTTTCTTCTTTCATCAGAAGCGCATTATATTTCATGCACCAGATGGTGTCATATCTGATCCTCATTTTCGACATTTGACTGGCTATCAACGAGGACCATGGCCTCCACCGACCAAGACCAAGAGTCACTGCAGAGTCAGAAACACTACTTGTGTGGTTCTGTCGCAGCGTTCGCCAACATTGTCATCACATTTCCCATACACAAGGCACTGTTCCGCCAGCAGTTGTTCGGAGTGCAGACGAGGGAAGCTGTGCGCCAGCTCCAGAGGGACGGTTTGCGCACACTGTACCGCGGCATCCTGCCACCCTTACTGCAGAAAAGCAGCACTATAGCAGTTATGTTTGGCCTCTATCAGGACTTCTCCACGTTGTTGCAGCTACACGCTCCTCAAGCCCCCATCCTGTTAACGGACAGCATCGCAGCAGTTTTAGCGGGAACAGCTGAAGCAGTCTTAACGCCTTTCGAGAGGGTCCAAACTCTACTGCAGGACCCACGTCATCATGGAAACTTTCAGAATACTGCGCATATTTTCCGTCTTTTGCTTCAACAACACGGCATCCGAGAGCTTTACCGTGGCCTTGTTCCAATCCTACTCAGAAATGGCCCTAGCAATGTTTTTTTCTTTGGCTTGCGTGGACCGATTAAGGAACTGCTCCCCAAAGCCGAGACAAAGGCAGGGCACTCGGTTAATGACTTTGTATGTGGAGGGATTCTGGGAGCGGGTCTCGGGGTGGTGTTTTACCCTCTGAATGTAGTTAAGTCTCACGCACAAGTGCAGATTGGAGGGGAGTTTCAGTCCTGCAGGGTGATACTGGCAAACGTTTTGAGAGAGAGGGACGGGAAGGTGAGCCGTCTGTTTCGTGGTGTGCATTTGAACTTCCAGAGATCTGTTTTCTCATGGGGAATCATAAATGCTACATATGAACTTTTACTGAAAATGCTCTGATTGAGATGAGACGGACAAAAGCGGGAATTAAAGTGAAAAGCATCAACGACTCAGAGAAAAGAGTGGAGAATAAGTCTATTTCTGCTGCTAAAAACACAGAATTAAAAACAGCACGTTTACTTCAAGTGTTATGTTAAAGGGATAGTAAACTCAAAAGATTTCTTCATTGTCAAGCCTAACTGAAAGCACAAAGAAAGGGAAATGTTTGATTTGATCATTTTAGCAATATATTATTTTCTATTTTAAAAAAGTATTTAAACAATTAATATGGGATGCATAACCTTTCAAAAGGTTGGAGTTGGCAAGATTTTTTAATGCAATAATGACATGCAGTAAAAATGGTAATAGTCAAATATTATTACAATTTATTTACAAAAATCTATTTTAAAATGTAATTCATTCCTGTGATATCAAATCTGAATTTTCAGCATCATTACTCCTGTCTTTAGTGTCACATGATCCTTCAGAAATCATTCTAATATGCTGATTTGCAGCTCAAGAAACATTTCTGATTATTATCAATGTTGAAAACAGTTGTGTTGCTTAATATTTATGTGGAAACTGTGATAGAGGATTCTTTGATGAATTCAAAGTTAAAAAGAATAGCATTTATTTGAAATAGAAAAATGTTATACAAGTCTTTATTGTCATGTCTGATCAATTTAAATGGATCCTTGCTGAATAAAACTATTAATTTCTTTAAAAATCTGACTAACCCCAAACTTTCGAATGGTATTATATGTCACTTAAAAGAAATGAACATATTTTCATGATTAAATACAGTGTAAAGTAGGGCTGCACAATTAATCGAATTTCTAATCACGATTACAATTATGGATGCCACAATTACGTAATCGTTCAAAGCAGCAATTAATCGTTCAAAGTCCACTTATGTTATTCTGCGTGCTTTAAGATGCATTTTTTCTTTCTACATGCTATCTTAAGGGTTTTTCCCATTATTTTAATTTTAGTTTTAGTATAACATTATAATACCATTCATATTTTTACTTTTTTATCATTTAAAGAAGAAACCAATCCGATGTATAGTTGACATTTGAGGCTTAATACTATAGAAAAGCACAAAGTTTTTCAGTTAGAGTGTTTTCAGCTTGTTTATTTTCATATAAAATTACGGTGCAGTTGCATAAAACAATGGTATAAACATCATTCAATGTAAATTGTGATAATCGTAATGAATAATCGCAATTACAATTTCAAGGGAATAATCGACAATTATGATTTTTGTCATAATCGTGCAGCCCTAGTGTAAAGTGTTTTTAATTGTTCTAATCAGGCACCTAACAGAGGACCCATTAAAAAGTTGTCTTAGCCAATGGAATGGTTCTGTTGAGGAAAGGAGAAAAATACAGATTTGGGGGGAATAGGATCGTGCATGACACCAAATCTGCTTCATAAACAAATCATTCAGGTTTTTGTCAACTGGATCAACTGATTCATTTTGGATCACACTTAAAAGAACTAAAAGAAGTGTGTCATGAGTGCTCATAAAAGGTTGGCTATTTAGTGAATAATTTCTTAGCCTCAGAAGACTTAGGGCACTTTTATGATACTTTTATATTTAATATTTTCATTTTAAATTCTAAAAGTCTAAATTCACTTTAATTATATTGAAAATTCACCTTTTATGTCCCATAGAAGAAGGTACGTCAAACAGGTTTGGAAGGGATTTTCTTTGTTTAGCTGAACTATCCCTTTAATTCATCATCTGACTAAATGAAACACATGTGTCAACCAGTTTTATGATTTTGATTAAAGATTGAATTGGCTCACACATGAGAAGAAGCGAGTGTTGAGAGACATCTTTGACCTCGATACGTTCCCAGTATTCTTTTTTCTGTACTGATTTCTGTGGTCTCTTAACCACAGAGTATTAAAATCACTAAGTATGTCATTACAAGGGTGGGAATAGTCAGGAGCACAGTTTACACTGCCGCCGGTTTTTGCCACCAACTTTATATAGATTTGCTGAGTTAGCTTTGGCTTCGCCAAAAGCTGTAGACTCCAGAACAATATGACGACTTGGGTTCCAGTCCAAGCATTGATTAGTCATCTGGATACCAATAAACACGAGAGTCAGTTTGGTGTTTTTGGTCTCTCTAGCCTTCATGTGGTAACAGAATCATCCCATCTGAGCCAGAATTCTTCATGCTTTTAGCGCCCACTGCAGCTAACAGATTATTTTAATGACTTAAGCAATGATTTGGTCATGTTTGGTTCGTGTTTCTCATACACTAAAAGCTTCTTTGATTCACTCCCAAATATATTGGGATTTTAAGAAGGTGAGACCACAGACCTCAGTTGACAATGGCAATGTGCCAAGGTGAACTTTGGATGATATTGGTTGTCTCTGTAAATGTAATTTGTGCTCCATTTACTTCCATTTACACTACCATTCTGGAGTCTGAAAGATTTTTTAAAAATGCAAGACTGCATTTATTTGGTCAAAAATAAGTAAAAACCATAATTTAAGAGAACTGTTTTCTATTTTAATATATTTTCAAATGTAGTTTATTCCTGTGATGCATAGCTGAGTTTTCAGCAGGCATTGATCCAGTTTTCAGTGTCACCTTTCTAGAATGCTGATTTGCTACTCAAATAACATAAATGTTGAAAACAGTTGTGCTACATAATAGTACATATTTTGTGAAACCCCTAATAAATAGACAGTTTAAAGAACAGCACTTGCTTGCTATAAAAATCTTTGTAATGTTATAAAGGCCTTTACGGTCACTTTTGAGTAAACGAATGCAGTTGCTAAATAAAAATATTAATTTCTTTCAAAACTGACCCCAAACTTTTGAATGATAATGCCTATGCATTTGAAAGAAAAAAATGCACAAGTTTTACTGCATACTAATCATGAAGTTGAACCTGAACTTAAAAATTGTGAAAAGTAATTTGACCAACAGAGGATCTAAATATCACAGCTGACCTCACAAACTAAACATCAACATGAATGAATATTTCACATAATCTTGTTCTATGTCATTTGAGTTTAAACTTGAATAAACACTACTTGAGCACATGCAAACTTAGACTATTAAACTTAAGTTAATAACTGATATATTAAAAAAATAATAAAAAATGAAACTTGAACTTTTTAAGCTCTGTTTAAAACAGCTGCATGTGCACAAAAAAAATGAAATTTTTATAAAAATGATTATTTACCTCTTTTATATCACTTATGTAGAAAATTAAATACAGCAAACATTATTTCAACTATCCTTAAGTCAAGTTAATATTTAGATATTCATGTTATAACTGGTTTAAATGTTGTTCGTGTGTCAGACAAGATACCATTATTTTACTTGCTTACGATGTTTACAGTTGCACCTTTTTGTTGCATTTTACAGTTTTTCCCATGTATCTCCTGACCTCAGTTTTTGCCTTATGCCTTATATTGTCATCTTAAGCCTTTCTAAATTTAACTGTTTTATTAAAAATGTTGTTGTGTGTAATATAAAGTGTTGTTTAAATGTGCCATTTTATTGTGTTCTGTATTTGAATATATCTGTTATAAGTAAGGACTTTGTATGGGTTTGTGTGGTTTTTAAATTAAGAAAAAATATTGTGACTATGTAAAAATATCATAAAATATAATTAAAACTTACTAAATGAAATGTGAAGGCTTGCTTATTCTGATCATCACAATTCATCACACACAATTCAGCATTTCGTTTTACATCTGTCCATATAGTGACTCCTGACTGGTTTTCTCTGGCTATGTTTTGTCTATCTATGCAGTATGCTTATCATAGCCCTTGTTTTCAATAGTACTAAACACCATTTTTCAACAGGGGGCGACGATAGCATGTCTGAAACAGCTCCTACACACAATGAGCCGGATACGTTGTTTCTCAAAGCTGAAAGTAGGCCCTATGTTATTTTTTCAGTCGCATAATATGCATCAACAGTTATAAATAGTTCATTTATACGTGTAAACACTGTGTGTTCTCTATGTGGCATTATTAAAACCAGCCTTCACTGACTCAACCAATAGCGTGAGTTTGGGGGCGGGACTATCTGAATAACCGACCTATGGTTTGAAGACAGACTATTTTAAATTTTTTTGCAGAAAATGCTCACTTCATCTGATCATATGTATATCCCAAATCTAGCTTCTGTAATTGATAACTTCACTTCTGATTTATAACTTCTGATCTTCCTATTTACATATGAGGCCTTGTTCAGACTACTGCAATGACAAAATTTGATAAAAAATGTTTTCTTACTTTGTCATCAGAATTTAAAAGTTCTCTGATATTCCCTGCAATGTAAAAATGTCACAGACTTCCTTTAATATCACATTGCCTATTGTTATGTTACCTTCCACACACATAGACCTTCACTCCCCTTTCTCACAGTAAGTCATACATATCAATGAGATTATCATATCAAACAAAAACATCCACATGCTCACATTGCAGGGTTGAAAATACCCACACGCCTTTGTGTTTGATGATCTCACAATACATTGTTTGAAGTACACAGTTCTCTCACCAGAGCTACTGTCTCTGTAAAGATGAATGGACTGCTTCATCACTGTTTGATAGCATTAGCTATTAGCCCTGACTTTGGTTAGTACAATGACATTAGCCTCCTACATCCGCACTGTCGCTGATATGAGTGGGTGACTGTGAAACCTCCACCACAGAAGCACAAATCGAGTCTTATGAAGTGCTTCAGGGTGCTTATTAACACATATTTGAATTCAAGACAGTAAAAGTCAGTTAAGACAATAATTAAGCACAGTGCTATTGCTATTAATAGCGAACAAGAACAATGAGGCAAAGTGTGTTCAGTTCACAATGAAGAATAAAATGAATTTCAAATAATATTTATGCATATTATGAATGCATATGCATTACTCTGCCCCCACTCCCACAATGCAATTGGCATATAAATGAGTCATTCTATAATTTAGGGCGCATTTCATATCACTGATGAGATGTAGTGTGTGTACATATTTATATTAACTACTTTCTTCAGAAAATAGAACATTTTGAACACATTATTATAAGTTTCCTCTTGTTTATTTCAATATTTATCTAAAACAACCTTGTCATGGATATTAAAGCTGCAGTCTGTAAGTTTGGCCTCTTTGTCACCATCTCTGTTTGAAAACCTGCAATTGCAGTTGTGTGCGGAATTATCTTCCTTGTGTGGGTTGTGCAGCGGCACGGCTCCAGCGCGGATTAATCTAATGTTTTGAGGAGTATGTTTGGCAGTCAGTCACCGCACCGGTGTGGATATTGTATTTTGCACTCACAGATTCTAGCCTACGCATTACCATAAATCTCGCTACCAATGGTGATTAAATCTAAATTAGCTCATATCACATCAAACCGTGCAAATTATTATTATTGTTATACTTTATTCTCAAATTGTTAATGTTAACAACATCAGCATTGTGTGACTATAAGTATAGTGTGTAGATTTAGTAGATTTTAGTGTAGTTAATTTTAATTTTAATTAATTTTAGTAGATTTCAATTTCTGTACAGTCTCATCTCTAATTGTCATACCACTCGAATTTCATATTAAGAAATTCTTTTAACCCAAAAAGCAAATTATACTCCCTTCGAACTGGTTGTCGTTAAAATATAAATCTTGTGTAATCCCAGGCTATCTGTAATCAGAAGCACATTTATAACTGGAATATAATTTAATTTCATTCACATGTGTTTCATAAACACATAATCCTTTCTGTATTAGAATCCGCCATCAAAATTATACGTTTAATTATTCCAGCTGCTGTGAGAAAAGGCTATAA
>NW_015536800.1:2027692-2033641 GCF_001515605.1 Sinocyclocheilus anshuiensis | reverse complement strand
TAGTTTTGAACACTGGCTGGTTATGTACTTGCTCAAATATTGATTTCGGATCATTTTTAACCAAAAAAAGTTACGGACTGCAGCTTTAACTGAGGTCAACTATGAAAATAATAAAGGTTTGGAACGACATGAGGGTGAGTAAAATTTTCATTTTTGGGTGAACTATTCCTCAATCATTTTGGTAATTGTATGAGATGTTATGCAATTTTTTATTTATTTATTTATTTTTAGAGCTGGGCAACGATTAATCACGATTAATCACATCCAAAATAAAAGTTTTGTTTATATAATATATGTGTGTGTACTGTGTATATTTATTATGAAAGACACACACAGTATATATGTTGAAAATATTTACATTTATATATTTATATTCATATAATTTATATTATATATAAATATATTTAATATATAAACAACATTTTTCTTAAATATGTACATGCATGTGGGTGTATTTATATATACATAATAAATATACACAGTACAATCATATATATTATGTACACAAAAACTTTATTTTGGATGCGATTAATCGCGATTAATCGTTTCCCAGCACAATTTGGTTTTTTTTTGGGAAAAGCATTTCGTTTTTGTACTTTTTTTGTGGATGTGAAATGCACTCCCAATTCTAGACTAAGCCATATGCATATTAGTGACAGTGACTGTGCACATCTCATCCAGTAACATGGGCGATCCCTCCTCTTCTTCATGCACATATCAAATGAGCCTTCAGAGGGTGTGGTGGGCATCTAACAACCTCCACATCTCTGAAGCCCTGCATAGGAATGAAGGCATCTCTGTCTTTCTTCATCAATCAGTTCTTCCAGTGTGTCTGCAGCCCCTTTTTTGTATCTCCGCCTCTTCTCTCTTTCTCTCCCAACTGATGGATTTGCGGTGTAGTTAAAACACATGCAAATGAGACAGCTGGCATCACACAAACCATGTGACCTGTCAAGGTGGGGGTGGGTTCAAAGACACGCTGCAGCAGGGAACCCTCTTTACACACATGCATGCACCCTCCCTCACTCGCTCCCTGGAATAATCCCTCCACCTCCTTCATGCCATCTTTCTTTCATTTTTTTCTCTGTCTTAATCTGAAAGAAAAAAAGGAGCACAATGATAACCGAACTGAGTCTGGGATCTTCACCTGATTTATGTTCTTCCTCAGTGCAAATGTTTTCTCGTGCATGAAGCTAATCACATATGTGCACTTGAACGTACCCGTGCTCACACATGCACATATGCCTAGAAACAGGCCCTGTGTGTGTGTGTGTGTGTGTGTGTGTGTGTGCATGTGAGAGTTTGACAGGATCAACAGCAGGTATCCAGCAGTAGGTCTGCTACAGAAAGGCTGCCAGCTCGCACACACTCACACAGACACATTCCAGCAGACTGCACTGGCCTTGTGAACACAGCCTTTTGCCAGGCTTCTCTCTCTCTGGCTCCAGATGATGGGTGTTTCTGTAAAGCATACTTGATATGAATGCATGTGGAATTTTTTTTATTATTTGTTGGCTGCTCATCTTCATAAGCATATAATTATGAGTATTATTAATATATATATTATTATCAATTATTATTATTATAATTACATAAGTATATATAGGCAATATATTCCTGATTTATTATAATGTATATACACTACCAGTCAAAAGTTTTTGAACAGTAAGATTTTTTACATTTTTTTAAAGAATTCTCTTCTGCTCACCAAGCCTGCATTTATTTGATCCAAAATACAGCAAAAGCAGTAATATTGTGAAATATTTGTACTATTTAAAGTGACTGCTTTCTATTTGAATATATTTTAAAATGTAATTTATTCCTGTGATCAAAGCTAAATTTTCAGCATCATTACTCCAGTCTTCAGTGTCACATGATCCTTCAGAAATCATTCTAATTTGATGATTTGCTGATTATCAATATTTAAAACAGTTAAGTACATTTTTTTCAGGATTCTTTAATGAACAGAAAGATCCAAAGATCAGCATTTTTCTGAAATAAAAAGCTTTTGTAACATTGTACACGACACCATTCAAAAGCTTGGAGTCAGTATAAATTTTCTTTTTTGGGAAAGAAATTATAGAAATTAATACCTTTATTTAGCAAGGATACTTTAAATTGATCAAAAGTGATGATAAAGACATTTATAATGTTACAAAAGATTTCTATTTCAGATAAATGCTGTTCTTCTGAACTTTCTATTCATCAAGGAAACCTGAAAAAACGTCTACTCAGCTGTTTTCAGCATAATAATAATAAAAAATGTTTTTTGAGCAGCAAATCCGAATATTAGAATGATTTCTGAGGGATCATGTGACTGGAGTAATGGTGCTAAAAATTCAGCTTTGAAATCACAGGAATAAATTACATTTTAAAATATATTCAAATAGAAAGCAGCTATTTTAAAAAGTAAAAATATTTCAAAATTACAAAAGATATTTACAAGATGAAAACAATAATTTTACACAAAAATTAAGACGAGATGAAAACAATAATTTATATTCCAATTGTAGGCAGTTACATTTTGAGGTACAAATCTTCAATTATTCAAATGCAATTTTCAACAGAAAAAAAAGTGTTCCATAAAATTAATAGTAATTATTGCATTATTATTTTTACAGTTTATTTTATGGATTTGAGGATAAGAAATATGAAATTATTCTTCTGATTCAATGAGTTGACAATACGCTAGTTGGCAGCTCTGAGTGACACTTCTTTTCAATGAACTAATGAGAAAAAAACAGATAAAATCATAAAATCAAATATGTATTCTTCCTGAATTAACAAAACTGATAAAGCCATCACTTATGCGCCATGAGGTTTGGGACGCAAGCATCTGCTTCTAATTAAAAAGACACAATGATTAATTATTGTCATTTTTGCTTTGTAGATACTTTTGCTGCCTGGTTAAGAAACTCTTTGTTTTATAGCCTCTGATCCACAAAATCCCAGAAAAGAACAAACAATAATAGAACAGAAAAAAAATTACATTGTGTTTCAAGTTAATCAATTAATTAATGGTATACAGAGTCTTGAAATCAAAAACATACGATGCTTGTACATAACAGCCTTCCTACACCAACATTCGTTTCACCATACAGTTTGATATTTTCTCATCTCCCATTCTAAAGAATAAGATACAACTCAATTAAAAAATAATGTACAATATTTAGGTGCCTTAACTGTGAAATCAAGGCAAAAGATTTAAACACACGAAGTAGAGCATTTCCCTGAGATAATGCCAACGTGGATGGCTGTTGATTCTGGTCATTTATGCTGAATGGAATCATAAGGGTGGAGTTGTGTTTTATTCTGTGGTAAGGAGAGATCAACTTGGCAGTATTTAACAGTGGTTTGCTGTTTGTGGCAGTGTAAAGCAGATACTGTAAGAGAAAAAGCAGATCCAGTGTGTTTCTCAAGACTGCAAGACCCCTCTTAAGAAGCTGTTCGAGCAACAGGTTTTCGGCTACCTGCACAAAAGAAAAAACATAGATGATATTATATTATATTTAGAAAAAAACAAAAAACAAATGTAATTTGCTCTCACCTCTGGGTCCAAAATCTCTCATGTAGCAGTTAGTGCAGTATGGCTTCTCATCGTGCTGCAAAGACATGTAAAAACAGTGACATTAAAAGGCAACATATGTGGCATATATGACAAAGTAATCATATATATACCTCTGCATGCTGGCCGGCATTTAGCTGTCTTTTACACTTGTGACACTTCAAGCACAACGGGTGGTAATCCCGTCCCAATGACCTCTTCTTCTCACCTGCATGAATCAAAGGTCAAAGGTTAAGCAATCAGCCAGGTGTGTTTACTGAAGATGGAGTTAGTTTGGTAAGAGTCAAGGGAGCTGTTAAAAATCATGAGATAAGTGTATGCGGGGGTTTGTTTATGTGAGTTTTGTATGGAAGCCGCAGAATGAAATAAATTGCACCTTTCTTGCAAAACTGACTTCTCAGAATTGTGAGAGGAAAACTCAAAATTGGGAGAAAAAAAGATTTAAAATGTTTTTATTCCATGGCAGAAACAGGCTTTCATAGTTGTGTGAATTAGTCAGCAACATTAAAACATGTTTTTACTTACCTAAATAAATTTGGAAATTCGAATCAGTAATATTATACTATTTATATATCATTATAGTGTTTACTAATATTTTGAATACGCTTTTATTTTTATAATTTAAGATTCAAAAGGTGCAAATTTGAGTAATTTCGTTATTTTTTTATTTTTTTATAATTCTTTTGCATTTTTATGCTTTTTGCTTTTTCATATTTATATTTTGCTTTTACTGTTACACTGTTTTTACTGTTATACCAACATATACGAACTCAATACTGACTTTTCCGTCTCATCATAATGGAAGCCGCAGAATGAAATAAATTGCACCTTTCTTGCAAAACTGACTTCTCAGAATTGTGAGAGGAAAACTCAAAATTGGGAGAAAAAAAGATTTAAAATGTTTTTATTCCATGGCAGAAACAGGCTTTCATAGTTGTGTGAATTAGTCAGCAACATTAAAACATGTTTTTACTTACCTAAATAAATTTGGAAATTCGAATCAGTAATATTATACTATTTATATATCATTATAGTGTTTACTAATATTTTGAATACGCTTTTATTTTTATAATTTAAGATTCAAAAGGTGCAAATTTGAGTAATTTCGTTATTTTTTTATTTTTTTATAATTCTTTTGCATTTTTATGCTTTTTGCTTTTTCATATTTATATTTTGCTTTTACTGTTACACTGTTTTTACTGTTACCCCCAACATATACGAACTCAATACTGACTTTTCCGTCTCATCATATTTCAAAGGGTTAGTTCACCCAAAAATGAAAATTCTGTCATTAATTACCCTCATGTCGTTCCAAACCCGTAAGACCTCCGTTCATCTTCGAAACACAAATGAAGATATTTTTGATGAAATCTGAGAGCTCCCTGCACAACTGAAATGTTCCCAGACCCAGAAACGTAGTAAGGGGACATCAGTAAAACAGTCCATGTGACATCAGTGACTCAACTTCAATTTTGCGAAGCTACGAGAATACTTTTTGCGCACAAAGAAAACAAAAATAACATAATTTATTCAACAATTCTTCTCCCCGAGTTACCGTATTCCGCCATTTTGGAGATTACCACGACACATGCGCGCGCTTTCCCCTGAACGTAAACAACGCTGATTCTGGGAACATTTCAGTTGCATTGCTGTCTATGCAGGGTCAGAGAGCTCTCCGATTTCATCAAAAATATCTTTTTTTTTTATTTGTGAAAATAAACGAAGGTCTTATGGGCTTGGAACGACATGAGGGTGAGTAATTAATGACAGAATTTTCATTTTGGGGTGAACTATCCCTTTAACTTCACTTGCTCTTTTTAGCATGTTTTTCCTTAAAAAATATATATTTTTAAAAACTGAATTATTCTTGCTCATCCTCTGAAGTGACAAAATGGCAGAATTTAAAGTTGTCCTGCTCTTCGTAAGTATTGTTATAAAATATATTTGTGGTTCTGTAGATTTGCCTCAGACGTCTATTGAATGTGCAATACTGTAAAGTAAACACATCTTTCTTTCTTTTTTTTAACATATTGAGGGATGGGTCAAAATAATTTTCTGTTGTTAAAAAAACAACAACAGAATAATTATATTAGTTTTAAACGTGCTCTCCTTTAATAAAGAAAACAAGAATCTGAACATCAGTGTTGGGGAAAGTTACTTTTAAATGTAATGCATTACAGTAGGGCCTTTCGCACCGCTGTAGTTCCAGAACTAAATGTACAGTACTAAAGTACTGGGACGATTTTGCGCCAACTATTTCCCAGTACTATTTAAAGGGTTGCATTCGCACGGAGAGTGTGTACTAAGAAGTGACGTAAGCCGGTCGACAGCGACGTCATTTGTGCGCGGCGTTCAACAACAGAAACAAAGAAGAACAACATTAA
>NW_015536800.1:2019157-2027419 GCF_001515605.1 Sinocyclocheilus anshuiensis | reverse complement strand
CTTTACTAGTTACTTGAAAAAAGTAATCTGATTACGTAACTCGCATTACTTGTAATGAGTTACCCCCAACACTGCTGAACATAGATTTCACACTTTCCTCAATCTTTCGATTCCACATTTATTTTGAACTGCATTCCTATTCTCAGTTCTATGTAGATATTACCCTTTCATGCGGCCCAGCACGAGCCCTCCTACTGAAACCCTGACCTTAACCATTGGACAGGAAACCTCTAGATTGAACCAGGATCAGACTAAAACTGAACCTCCTACAACACCTTGGGACAGCTTTTCTCTTTCTGGCAGAACCAACAACTGCCTGCAGTCTAGAGAGCTTTTTTCTTCGGTCTTGATGCTGAAAGCCGACTGGCACCTACAGGGATTTTCTGGCCAAATTCTCAACTTTCTTCAAGTGTCCATAGGTTTCTGCGTTGCTATCTGCCAATTTAAACAGTCAAGCCTCTCTCGCTCTGGCCTATTCCACTTCCTGTGCTCTTGTGATGTCGTGAGGCACTGATGGCGGTTAGGAAACTGCAGACTGATTAATGCAGCACAAAGGCATTCACAAACTTGGTTACACAACAGCTAGTTTGTTTTACCTAGCGTAAAGGCAGAAACTAAAGCTAATTTGAAGTTAGCATGCTCTGCTACAACACTCTGCTAATATAAGACGTTATCACACAACTAGACATGAGAACACACAACTTGAGCACAATATAATCTGAATACAACTGAAATAGCACAACAGCAAGTCAAAGCAATGAGCACTTTTGAGTCAAAACAGAACCTTATCTGAAGTTTTGCAGCTAAACACGAACATGCAGCGGCTCAGTGCTTTACATTGATGTTTTTCAGTGTTGATAACTACATTAACACCTCTTTCTACAACACTCTGCAGTTAACACAAGATGTTATCACAGAACTATACATGCAAACACAACTTGGGTACAGCATAATCCAAATGCTACAGAAATACCACAACAGCAAGTCAGAATGGACACTTTCAGGCCAAAACAGAAGCTGATCTGTGTTTTTTGCAGCTAAACACAAAACATGCAGCAGCTCCACGCACTACATTTCTGTTTTTCGGTGTTGATAACTACATAAAACCTCAAAATCATCTTAATCAGTATGTTTTAAGTATTTTAAAGTTGTATCCCTCCGACCCCAGATGCCACTCACCAAAATAAACAGGCTTCCCACATATAGGACAGAAGCTCACCATGGTTGTAGCAGATCTCTAAAAGTTTTTGATGCGTGAGATGTTGAGATGCAGGAAATATGTGAGCCTCTCAACTGTGACAGCCTCAAAGGATGTGGCAAGAGGTGCAGTGACAGGAAGCAAGAAATGATACACTCAAGAAAATACACTCAATTCGAACAGTCAGACAACAGAGAGGAGGAAAATGTTGGTCAGAAGTGTGTGTGAGTGCTGTGATATGATGAGCAGGGCTTGGACTGAAGTCAGTCTTGCTGTTTTAAAGACACTTCACACTTCTGCTGTGGTCAGTCGTTGCGGTTTGCAATCAAAGATGATGCTGAGGGCCATGTGAGGTCATCAGACTTGTCGGAGTCGGTTATGAAATGAAAGCTTGTGGCTTGTTTGCTGGATGCGAGTCAAAGGAACAACAGACAGGGAGATTGAGAGGGACAGAGAGAACGAGAGCGACACAGATGTCAGCTGCTCGGATTTCATAGGTTGTCATGGTCGCCGCTTCTCAACCCCTCGATCTGTCGCAGCAGTTACCCTGTCGTAGAAAAAGTACCCTTTTTCATCCTCTTTCTCTCCATCCAAGAGATTAAAAAGCTCCAGTGTGGGAGAATGGGAGTTTAGGAGAAACCCAAAACTGCTGCCGCACACACAGAGAGAAGCGATGACATCACCGAAAGGCACTTGATCGGATGAGCACAGAAAACTGTGAGAAGGAGAATCATTTAAGCCGAGACTGAGAGCGTGTTTTGTGTACGTGCGTGTTGAGATATAAAGAATGAATAAGAGTCTGGCTCGAGCTGCAATGCACTATTGCCCTCAGTTTAGCATGATTTATACACATACACACTACTCCTCCACAATGTGTGAGCTGGAAGGGAAAACACATAGATTTCATTTAAATAGGATGAGCTTTGTTATGGTCTGCGTGTCTGAACAATTCAATGTGGAATTCCCGCATGTGATTTTTTTATACATATAATAAATAGCCTAGTAAATGCTCAGCTGCAACTGAAAATGTATAGATTTTGTAAATTCAGATTCTAATGCTTTTTGTCTATGAATGTAGCCTATGTGTTGCCTTCACTTTGTCACTATTTAAAACAATTATATGTTGCATTGTTGGAGTATTTAAAGGGGTCATAGGATGCTACATGCACTTTTACAAGTGACAGGGTAAAACAGGTGTTTTTTACACTACCATTGAGAAATTTAAACCAAACTATGTTACAGACTGTTCATTAAGACCCTAAAGAATCATATCAACTTGTGGAAAATGGGCATCCGATGACCCCTTTAAAAAAGGCAATAAAAGGGCAGCTTTTAGAGGTGCACTCTACTTTTTTTCCTATCCTATATTTTTTCTCATTAAAATATTTTTGAAATCATGTGCATTTACATGGGATGAAGACTTCAAGAAGTAGTTTAATAAAAGCTGTTTTATTGTACATGGAGCAGTTGCCTCATAGAAGCTGGCATGTTGACGGACACTTTTGTTATACATTCATCATAGCTGAAGCATATTTAATATGTTGAAAATGTCTGCATTTGCATGATGCTGCATCCATTTCAAATAAATGCTGTTCTTTTGAACTTTGTATTCATCAATGAATCCTGGAAAAATGTATACGTTTTCACAAAAAATAATAAAAAATAAAATAAAAAAAAGTATAAAAATAACACAACTGAACACCAAATCAGCAAATTAATGATTTTTGACATATAATGTGACACTGAAGACTGAAGTAATGACTGCTGAACATTCAGCTTTATCATCACAGGAATAAATTACATTTTAAAATATATTAAAATAGAAAACAGTTATTGCACATTGTAATAATATTTCACAATATTACTGTATTTTTGATCAAATAAATGCAGCCTTTAAAAAAAAAACATTAAAAATAGGTAGTGTAGTTCCACAAGTACCACAGGTACACAGAGGGTTAACTAAAGTGTGTTTCTGTTGGACAGGTGAGTGTCTCTTCTCAGCATTTGGTCCAATGGTTGCTCGACAGTCTTGTGTATACTGAACCAACTTCATTCAGTGAGGGATAAAAACATTTCCCATCAAGCCTAACTGGGAACTTCACCAAACAGCAGAGTCAGAGCCCTGTCCACATGAGTGCTTGTTCACACACACACACACACACACACACACACACACACACACACACACACACACACACACATTAGCGTCTACTGCCAAACTACACAGAGAAGAGCAAAACAGGGTTAGAGGAAGGGAGGGCTTCTCTTTCTGTCCTTTTTCATGCTGGGTTGGTTTGGCTCTCACAAACTAGCCTAAATCCTCTTCTTTCTGGCTGAGAAATGGAGGAGAGGGGATAGAATAAGAGTAGGGAAAAGTGGAGTAAGAGTGTCGCCCTCTTAATCATGCAAACTGTGGACAGTTTCTGCCATGTGAATACATATTTAGAAAGTACTTACCACATACAGCTGCCCAGATGCACATGAAAACAGTTGTTTGCACTTCAAAGTATATTTTCTACATGACACATAAGACTAATCTGATGTCAAAGCAGATTTATTCAGGACTAAAATATACATTATACATTATATTGGTGAATTGCCAATGAAAAGAGAACATGTAAGTGATTTGGCTAAAGATTAACCATGAATTATTAAAAGAAGCATCCCAAAATGGTAGCTGTGGGACAAAGTGAGTCAGATGCATCTGGGTAAGCAGTGTCAGTGAAATATTATTACAAAATGCTGACTGTTTTACTACACATTCAAATATTCTAAATATTAACCCCCCTTTATGTATTAGACCTTTGTGAAAATGTGAATAATATAGTATGCAGGAAAACAAGACTTTGGGAGTGTACAGTAGTACAGGGGTTCCCAAATTTTTTATTCCAGGGACCATCTAGAACTACAATAAATAAATTAAAACTTAAAAAAATTATTCTCTTTCAGTTGATATTGCTTTTATTTCCCTTGTCATATTATTGAAAGGCCTACTACTTATTAATTTAATTGCATTACTCTCATCTAGCATAACTATACAAATGAGAATAGACATGAATAAATAATTTTGAGGTGTACAGATAAATAGAGAATATATATTTTTTTGCTTTCTTGCAGAGAAGAGCAGCCTAATAGTTATATTGAAGTAACTGAACTTCTATAATTTATTATAGCTGCTCTAACCAATTCTGTGACTTAATTCAACAAAGAATTTTGATTGATTCAAAAAGCTAACTCCTGAGTCTTTTTGAATGATTCATGAAAAGAATCAACTCAAAGAGTTACTCTACTGGTCGAAAGTTTGGAATATTAAGATTTTTTTAATGTTGTCTCTTATATGCTCACCAAGACTGTATTTATTTTACCAAAAAATACAGTAAACTAAATTATATTGTGAAATATTATTACAAAAAAGAACAGTTTTCTATATGAGTGTAATTTTTAAAATGTATTTATTCCTGTGATGGCAAAGCTGAATTTTCAGCATATTAGTATGACTTCTGAAGGACCATGTGACACTGGATTTTAAATTGTAATAATGTTTCACAATATTTCTAATTTTACTGTATGTTTGTTCAAATAAATGCAGCTTTGGCGAGCATAAGAGACTTCTTTCAAAAATATTTTAAAAACTGCAAAATCATATTCCAAACTTACTGTTAGCGTATCTGACTAGAAGATCATGATTAGTATTTGTAGAGGTTTTGCAGTTATGGGCTTTTGTGTTTAAAACCCAGTGCATACAATACTGACAAGCATTAATAACCTGTCATAAAGCATGTTTATGTAAACAGTATGTGGCATGTTAAGTTCCAGAGCCGCAGGCCTGAGACAAGCTGCCATGTGTGTGATGTATAATGTTTGTAAGTCTCAGTAGGTTTTGGCATGACATCCATGGGCCAAGAGACTTAAAAGCAGACAGCGATTCTACACCCGACGTACCAGAAACTTGGCAAACACATTCGATCTCTGATGTTAACAGGGAAGATGCAGCACGGGACGACTAGACCAGAATCCCACTATCTCTACTCCAAAAGACATCACAGCGATTCCCAATCAGTAAACTCATCTGTCCCAGCCAACTGGTGAAATCTAACTATTCAAGGACAGCTTAAGACAACCCAGCTGCTATACCAGAATGCACCATTTTTGAGGAACAACTATAAAACTTACTTTTAGGCGTAGTAGACGTGTTTTTATGTTTACAGGCCCGCAGAGGTGATTAAACCCAGGTCTTCCACTAATTAATGCTGACTAGCAACACCCAAGTCGACGCGTCTTAATCAAAACCGGCTTTCAGCTTACGGTGTGAAAATGTGGTAGTTTATAATTGCATTCAGAAGGGAGGGCGAGTCAGCCAGCAGAACGAAAGACTCTTAAATGTGTTGATTCTTGCCTTTGCATTCTTGGCATTTCTCTTCAACCTTTTTCTGTCTTATAGTTTTTCCTCTCGGTTCTCATGCGAAGCAGCCAATGCCAATTCCCTCAGATTTGGTTTGGCTTAAACGCAAGGAGGCCGGCCGCTCTCCTCCCTTCTCCCTCTCTCATTTCCTGTGTTTTTTCCCTTCTTTCTCTCGCTCATTCTCACCCAGCTCTCTTCCTCTCTCTCGGTCTCACTCGCTCGCTCTCTTTTTTGAGACTAGTCACACTGGTTTTAGAGGGTTCCAGTAATTCCTTTGTCCTTTAAATAAATAATGCAAAGCACAGCTTCCTCTGGCTTATGTGCATATACACATTTCACTGCATTACAAAGATCTCTTGATGAATAAAATCTGCCTGGTCAAGGAAAAAGAGTGCTGGGAATGGGCACAGTGTAACAACTGAAAACATGAAACTACTGTAAAATATTTATCAAGTGTTAATAAAAGAGTTGTATACTTAAAAGCAAGTTTTTCACCATGTTTAATATTGCATTAGATCAGAATCCGAGCGCATGTTAATTTTTAATTTGAGCGTATCAGCATTTTAAATCATCAGCCCTGCCTGAATTTTAATTATCCCTCAATATTAGTGAGGAAACGTACGATATGCCCCCCCTTCGCCATCTCACCCTTTGTTTCTCCTCTCTCCTCATACAGCTGGTGTATGCTGGGTGCCCCTCCCCCACCATTTGAACAAACCAATAAGAGGGCCTATCAGCTGAGCCCCCTCCCTTACACACACTCTCACACACCTCCCTACCCCCATCCTCTCTCTCTCCCCATCCCCCTATCCCCCTCTCTATCACTTCCCCATATTTCCTTTCAAAGCAGCCCCTCTTGCTGCCATCTCTCGCCCAATCTTTAAATTATCACTACAGAACACACCTACTATAAGTGTATTATCTTTTCTATGTGTGTTTCAACGTAACCGGGAAAGATCTTACTCTTTACAAATAAAGAGGTAATAGGACAGGCATAAAATGCTTTCTGGGAAGCATATGACTCGCATGTGAGCGTGTTTTTCAAAGAAAGTGAGATAAAAACAGTGTGTCAAGGTGGGATTTGGAAATGGGACTCACACACCCAAATACACTCATCATTACAGCTCCTATGTGACTCATTGAAGACTTCTTGAAGACAAATGCATGAAAAAAGGTTAAAAAGCAGCCCCCTTTTAAGGACATACTACTATACTTTGACATACATTTGATACTCAGACTAAATTACATTAATCCAAGACTAAGAGAAGTTAATCTAGAATCATGCTTTTGAAAAGTAAACAACAGACTCTTGTCAATTTCTTAAAATCCTTGTTTTTATCTTGGTCGATTTACATGTCCACACTATTGCTACTGGCCAACAAGAGGCGTGATCAGGTTTAAATGTCCAACAAGCCCTAGAGAATGGCCCGTGTTAACAACTACAGGCGAAGCAAATCAAACGTTTACATAAATCGAAAAAGTGCAGGGGATATTTAAGGGAATAGAGGCAGTTTACACGAGTTGTCAAGATAAATTGGAGAAGCATCTAACGTTTGTAAATTATTCACGCGTTTCCCCTTCAGCGGCGCATCTCACTAGCTTGCATTCCCTTCAGTGTTCCAACTAGACCAGAGCAATAGAAACACGATAGCAGCCATATGGTTGTATATATAATATAATAATAATAATTATTATTATTATTATTATTAATTTATTAATTATTACAGATAATAATAATAATAATAATAATAATAATAATGAAAGTGAAAAAAGTGAAAGTGACGTGGCCAAGTATGGTTACCCATACTAGGAATTAGTGCTCTGCATTTAACCCATCCTAAGTGCACACACACAGCAGTAAACACACACACACACCGTGAACACACACCCGGAGCAGTGGTCAGCCATTTATGCTGCGGCGCCCGGGGAGCAGTTGGGGGTTCAGTGCCTTGCTCAAGGGCACCTCAGTCGTGGTATTGAAGGTGGGAGAGAGCGCTGTACATTCACTTCCCCCACCTACAATCCCTGCCGGTATGAGACTCGAACCCGCAACCTTTGGGTTACGAGTCCGACTCTCTAACCATTAGGCCCCGACTTCCCACATATTTTAAATATCCCACATAATTAATATTATTATTATATGAGTTAAATACAGTATATAAAGAAATAACTATTTTATAATTTTATTTTAAATTTATGCCATTAAAGATGCATAAAGTGAAATGGAAATGCAAACAATGAGGAAAAAACACATAACAAACAAAATACACAAGATAAACAGTTAAGGACATAAAAAAATAATAATGTTGCCTACAGTCGGACAAGAAGAGTAAAGAAGAAAACCAACTATGTGAAAGTACTAAAGAAAAGTTTTCAGTCTAAAATTCTATAGGCTAAATCTGGAGATGGTAATGATTTGATTTGCAGCATTCCTCTTTAAATCATTAATCAAGCACTAATAAGTAGGCTAAATTTAAATACAATAGAAATACAGGGGTAAAATAACTGTCACTATTATTTGCTGTTTGAATGAAAATGTTTCTTATCTTATAGTGGGAAATGTTGTAACAACAGCACTGTTTATACATTAATTTGGGGGAAGTCGTGGCCTAATGGTTAGAGAGTCGGACTCGTAACCCAAAGGTTGCGGGTTCGAGCCTCA
>NW_015536800.1:2014448-2018899 GCF_001515605.1 Sinocyclocheilus anshuiensis | reverse complement strand
CCGGGCGCCGCAGCAAAAATGGCTGCCCACTGCTCCGGGTGTGTGTTCATGGTGTGTGTGTGTGTTCACTGCTGTGTGTGTGCACATGTGGATGGGATAAATGCAGAGCACTAATTCCGAGTATGGGTCACCATACTTGGCCACATGTCACATCACTTCATCACTTCACTTCACTTAATTACACTGTTTAGGGATAAGTAGCCATAGTAAATAGTATTTTTAAAATACTCTCTTAACAACTTTTATTTGTAGAATTAACCTACATAGGAACACATTTACAATTTTGAGACACCAAATTGCAAAAATGCTACAGACATTGAAACCGTTAGCCACAATGATCTATCCACACACACACACACACACACACACACACACACACACACACACACACACACAGAGAGACATCTTAAGTTGCTATGTAAGTTAAAAACCAGTTGATGTTTTCATTGTTTTCCCGAAGGATTTCATTTATTAGATAGGGTCGTTTGTCTCTCATTTCAGTTGAACTGTGAAGTGGGCCTCATATATGTATAATCTGAGATTGAGAGCCTTAGGTGCAACTCATTTTCTTCTTCATTATTCGGGTGCGTGGACGCCTGACAGACAGTGGCTCTAGTCTGTGCTCGGCTGCTCTGGCCTGCTGTGCTGGAGCTGTGAAATCGCGCTGATGGTCTGTCACATTATTTCTTGCTGACACCGTCTGAGCGCAGGAGCACCACGCCAAAAGATCAGCTCAAAAACACTTCATAACACACAGCTCCGGGTGAGTTCCGCTTTTTATATCATAGTTAATATATACACGCGTTTCTTTGAGTGGGAGGAGTGGGGAAAAGAGCTTTTTTCGCCGTTTTTCCACTGATGTAAATATAATTAGGGACTTTAGAACACTTCAGCTCTCACTATTCGCCACAAAACACAGTTTATAAATATAAATGTTTGTCATAACCCAGGCAGATTCATTAGCGATGAGCGGCCTGTTCAGGACATGTGGCCCTGGGGTTTTAAATTACGACCAGGGCTTTATTTGTGGTAGTTTTGTAAGACTAAAGGCAGATGGTGGACTAAAGCCAGCGCGACATTCACTGCTAACACAAGCTAATACATCTCCATGGTTTCACTCGAAATGTGATTTAAATCCGTTAAACACTGTCCGGAAAAGTAAGGCGTGTTTTTATAGAGCATATCTCTGCGTTAGGTGTGTTAGAAGAGCGGTAGACTGACAATATTGGAGGTATTTGTGTTTTTGTGTAGCTGGGAGCTAACGCTAGCGGTTCACGGAAGTGTGTGATAACCAGCTGCTCTCTCCTATTTCTATACTTTATTTATTGACTGTATTCATCATAAACACAACGCACGTGCGTGCTGTGTTGTGTAGCGCATCGCAGCTAGTTTGTGTTGTTTTTATTTCTTCTTTGATGTGACTTGCCTTGGGTTCGGAAGTTTGGCGTTTAAAACGTTTTTTAAATGCTTTGCATATCACAGAAGGCACAACTAAGGTTTTTATTGATAATTAAAAAATAGTTTTGTATGTAGTAAGTAGGACGCGCCTAGAACGAATGAAGTTACTAAAACAAAAAGTGAATTTAAAGCTCATCAGCTAGTCTTTTTTTTTAACTCACTATTTATAGTAAGGTGGGACGATGCAATAACTGGAGATTACATGTAAAAGTACATGTAACTTTTATTTTTTATTTTTAAAGTTAAAAAAGTGAATTAACTAATTCAGTTTACATTTTATTTATAAAGTTTTTTTTAATCAGTAGTATATATAGAATTATAGTATATAGAAACAAAAACATACTAATGCTCTCCAGTGATGCTTGTAACATTGTCACTATTTTGTACACTGAAGTTCTGTGAACCACAACTGTCAGATTTGAATTTAAATGTAACAATTTTCACATTTAATGAGTTTTTGGTTCTAAATGCTTAAATATTTTAGCAACTCTCTGGTGTTTTAGAGTGTTTTAAGGTCTTTTTAGTTTTATAAATGTTTTAATAACTCGAGCTGTGTATTAGAATGGTGCCTATTGTTTGTAAGCATTTTAATGACCGAGCTGTGTTTTTTTTAAACAGTGTTTTTAATCTGTAAGTGTTTTCTGGCGTGGAATTGGAGAGGAGGAAGCGAGAGAGGGGGAATCATATAAGCCAAAAGGAAATGCCAATCGCCACTACTGGTCATTCAGCGTCTCGAGAGCCCCGTGTCTGTTCCCCGGACCCCGTCCCCAAGCGTGCTGATTTATGCGAGGACACAGGGGCCCAGCCAACGGAATACGGGGGTTTGGAGGGGGGCCACAGCCTCGGCAGCACTAGACTCTCTGGAGCACTTGAGAGCTCCTCTGCGGCGTCTCATTCACCTCCCACTTCCCCTTTCCACCACCACCATCATCATCACCCACATCCAGTGACTATGGAGCCCCCCAGGACTCGATCACGCTCGCGGTCTGGATTTTACCACGGTGGATTATCTAACTTGAACAGTAATGCTGGGAGTGGTGGCGGTGCGCTAAGTCCAGCTGGAGGACTAAGCCATCACTACCACCAACAGCAGTTCGGAGCTGCTCATGGACACATGGAACACCTGCGCCCGCCCGGGAACATGCTTTCCCCAGGCGCCCACAGACACACAGGGCCTGGAATGCACAGAAACTCCGGAGCAGGTAAGACAGCCTTAAACCACCAGTCTAATTTTGGGTTATGGGTCTCATTTCAACTTGGAGGTGTAAAAAAAGACAAGACTTTTCTTACAAGAAAAACAAGAATTTTCTTACTGTTGAGATTTCATGTTGTCCCATATTTGGCTGGAACATGGTCTATGGCCTAAGTATAGTTGTGTTTTGACAACAAGATAGGGGGTGAAGACCGCTACTGGCTCTTCCCCATATATTTATTGACATTTGCTGCATTTATTGTTATTTAGAACAGTGTTGGACTGATTGAACACTGTATTTGTGGAGTATTCAATCAGAATATAGTCACAAATATCAGCCATCTCATTATTATTATAAACTTTACTCATTTAGTTATTTACTTGTTTGTTTGTAAGTCAGTATTTGAATCCGAAATGGATATCCTTTACATTTAAATAATGTAATGAAGTGAGGCGGAGCGTCTCAGACTGAAAGTAAAGGTTGAAAGTTATGCACAGGCTTCATGTGAGCTCTGATTTCTTCATAAATGGACTTAAAGCTTTGTCAGCAGGTATGCAAGTAACCGACAGACTTTGTGCCGTCAAGGGTCATGATATGGCATTTCTCCTGAAAACAGTTTTATTTCTTCATTAATGTTGATTAAGCTCTGATGAGCACCACACCAAGCATTCTTATTGACTCTTAAGATAAGCTTTTCTGCGGTCTGCTCCGTCTTGTCGTTTCTGCACAGCTTTCAAAGTAAACTCAACCATGGATGAGTTTGACACATGCACAGCACCTATTGGATCGTTCTGTCTCATCAATCAGCTCGCGGATGCGCATTTGTAAGCGAGTGAAAATGATGTTGTGCAGAGTACCATTGTGGAACAAGGGTGACTGAAGTATACATTGGGCTTAAGCAGCAGATTTGACAAGATGCTGTTTCGTACGTAATGTATACGTGCAACCAGACAGATTTGCATTCATTCAATTACACAAGCTGTGACTATTCTCCCCTGTTTTGGATGCTTAATGTTGTTATTCGCTGGTCCAAAATAGCACAGTGCTTACCCCCACAGTATGGGACAATTGTTCCCACCGACTTTAGGGTTTAAGTAGGGCTGGACAATAATTCAATATCAATATGTATCGCGATATAATTTTTTTCAATAACGGTGATATGATTTTTAAACACATTTCCGATATTTCGATATACATTACCAGTTTCCCATACATTGATTTATTTGTGCCGTTTGACTTCGTTGAATAAACATGAGCACTGCACGTTTCAAAATCATAACACGGCGCGGGTGTTTTATATGAATGTATCTCTGAAGGGAACTGACTGTCTTCAGAAAAGTTTCGATGGCATTTTCATTTGATCTGATAAAGTAGCGTTCATGAGCGGAGCTGCTTTGATTACAGCCATTACTGGAGAAACCGCTAGTTCTATCACTCTAAAAGCGCCTCCTGCTGGCGGAGAATGAGTTTTCATTTGAAATAAGCCCGTCTCCAGCAACATTTCCAGTTTTTGTTGTTGTTCAATTTTTTTGTTTACTGCAGCGACTCGGAGCACTTTTCATACCCTTTTTTCTGGCTGAAGCACATTTGTTTCAATCTATAAGAATAATCAGCCTACACTACCAGTCAAAAGTTTTTGAACAGTAAGATTTTTAATGTTTGATCTTCTGCTTAAGAATTCTCTTCTGCTCACCAAGGCTGCATTTAAAGTACATCAAAAACAGTAAAATGTTGAAATATTTGTACTATTTAAAATTGCTTTCTATTTGAATACATTTTAAAATGTAATTTATTCCTGTG
>NW_015536800.1:1989989-2012166 GCF_001515605.1 Sinocyclocheilus anshuiensis | reverse complement strand
GGAATTATATCGTATCGACCGAAATTAAGAAATATATCGTGATATCAATTTTGGCCATATCGTCCAGCCCTAGGTTTAAGTTAATAATTGACCCGATCGCACCGTCTGTCTAACAGCATCACAGCGCTTTACGATTTCAGTATAGCCGAATGGAAATTCCAAAATATTAAGTGTTCAAGCCTCTGGCATCCTTATTTCCTGCCACATGATGTGCTTAATCAGCTACAGCACTTCCTTTTAGCCATAGACAACAAGGTGGCGGGACCAAATGCACATGCGCCCATGTGTTCACACACCTAGAGTTAATGTAGCCACTGCTCGTATATATTGTTACAAGACAGGAGTGGGGCTTTGATTTACATAACACATGTGAAATTGAAGGAAAAAAATGAGTGCAAGACCTGTATGATTATGCATGAATGTGTGAAGGGGGTGGATTGTAATATCTCAGGTGTTGTGTTTTAAGCTCAGGTGTGTTTGCCTACTGGCAGTTGCTTTTTGTGGCCGAGCTGCGCAACACACACACTTTACTAAAAAGTCCAGACTGGAAATATCTGTCTGATGGAGTGAGTGTCAAGCAACCTGCTTTGCCTGCCTGCTGCCACCACTACACCAACTAGACTAGTGTGTGTGTGTGTGTGTGTGTGTGAGAGAGAGCTTTGTTGGGGCCATTTGTCATTAAGCAAGTCTTTGCTCTCTTCCTGTCCTATTATTTGTCCTGATATGCGAGTGCATCTAGGTGTGAGCAAGTGATATTGACTGGATGGATAATCAGAGGTACTTTACCTGAGAGTGTATATGTGATATTGACTAGTGGGGTATACAGTAGCTGTGTATGTGTGTGATATTGACTGAGATCAGATAGGCCGCTTTGATAATGAGAGAAGCTCGGCACACTGAAATCCCCTGAGTTCAACACCATCTGCTCTCAATACAGAAGCGCTCTCTCTCTTTGCCTCTCCCGTTCTCATTCCTCATCCCTTTATCTCTTTTGTCCACCCGATCCCCCTTTCATTTTCTCACACTGACTTTCCCTGTCCATTTACCTTCCTGCATATTTCATCCTCTCATAGAACTCATATTTGCCTGTAAATGCACATGTATGCATAGAGGGAGGAACCGTGTTAGACCCCCTGAGGCTTATTCTGCTAAAGGTGTTCGGTATTATTCTCAGCGCTGAGAGGAGAGGGAGAAAAAGGGCTATCAGGTCCCATAAAATCAATAGAGAAACGGATTTCTGGTGGGCTTGTGTGCATGCAGCCCCTCCGTCTGTGATTGTCTGTGTCTGAGCATGCACTCGTGTGTGTACATGTGGACAGTTCAAGATCATTTGAAGGGTGTAGAATCCCCCTGGGGCTGGTCCAGATCAAGCTCAGTTCTGCTGACTCTTAACAGAAATGTGGAGAGAGTATGTTAGAAGTGACCAAATGGATTAAAGATTTAAAACTTCCGATCGAAATGTAATGTGTCCTATAGGGCTGCACGATAAATTGAAATGGAATCGAGATCGCGATTCGACAGAAGAGCAGTAAATCTCCATCCGAAGGCCAGAGGGCGCTCTCGCGCTGAAACTCCAAATATGCCCCCAAGAAGTAATCCAGGAAATGCTGCAGCTGAATAAACAGAAGATTCAACTGCTTTCATTGATTCAATGTGACTAAAAAACACGACTACGGCAATATACGGTTTATCGGAGTTCTTATTATTATTTTTTGCGTAACTTGTCAGTGAACTATGGCTCTGTGTAGTAAATTCTGATCCATCTGAAAGCACGTGATGATGATTTCCTGTTGATTACAGAACCTGCATTACTAACAAATTGCGCATGACAATCGCATTCGATTAATCGTGCAGCCCTAGTGTCCTATTTTCTAATGATGAAGAGCAGGCACACACAATTTGGTTTTTCACAGTATTGGAGAGTGTCTGTCATTCATAAAATTCCGTCAGAGCTCTCAACCCCATGTGCATTTATGAAATATTTTGGTTAATTTAAATAGGATGTCACCTTAAAAATAAAGACCTAAAAGGGGATTTTTGCAGCAATACCATAAAAAG
This sequence comes from Sinocyclocheilus anshuiensis, assembly GCF_001515605.1. Classification (NCBI taxonomy): domain Eukaryota; kingdom Metazoa; phylum Chordata; class Actinopteri; order Cypriniformes; family Cyprinidae; genus Sinocyclocheilus; species Sinocyclocheilus anshuiensis. The sequence goes on along the minus strand of NW_015536800.1, from coordinate 2,010,108 downwards.
AACCACTTTTGGGTTCCCAAAAGAGCCTTTCAGTGCACAGTTCCTAAAAGAACCACTTTTTTTAAGTCTAAATAATGCCACTTTATTTCTGTGGATGTTAAATATTCTTCATGGAACCATAGATGCCATTAAAGAACCATTATTTTTAAGAGTCTGTTAAGAAAGTAATATTATCAGCTGTGTTTAACATTGTGTTATATTACGTTGAAATCCATAGCACCGTGTTCTTCAGATTTTCTGTTAAAATCAGCAGAGAAATGTTTGAAAGCCCTCAAATTTTGGTCTGAGCTTAACAAAGAGTGTGAGAAGACAACCAGTATGGATGTTTGTATGTCAGTTGTGTAGTTTCTTATTTTTGATGGAAGAGTTTCCCTTTCATGGGAACTTCGAACTGCGTCCTCTAGGGGTCGCTATGGGGAACGCCTCATCGTGACCCGTGTCTGAAGCATACATTGAAAAAACACCAACTCGTTGGCCGGCGACAGCCATGTCGTCACTACCGGTGCGACTATAGTATAAATAGGCGCCGGGAGCATACATCATTCTCTTCTTCGTCTTCATTGACTGTGGGGCCTACTCAGGGAACCATGGTTACATAAGTAACCTGAGACGTTTTATTTGAACCTTTTTAATGATTTGGTTAAATTGTTTCTCAAACTGATTTTATAAATTACACAAACAGGAGGAAGAATATGAAAAGTGTGATGTGAGTTATAACACAGCATTTGACTCAATCTTTTTAAGCAGGTGAGAAAATTAATCTTGGCAAAAAACAATGTGTATTAGGGTGTTTTCAGTTCTGTAGTTTGTTTGCTTTAAAACAGGGACTAACTCACTGTGTGCTGGCTCACAGGTTTTATCTTATAGTCCATCAACTTATTAACATGCTTATCACTTATCAACATATTTTAACCTCAAGGTGATCTGTCTTTTTCTTGAATGCGAATTTGAGCGCTATTAGTTAATGTAAGCATGAACACTGCAAACTAAAGAGAAAATTCACCAGCTTCTCAAATGCTCCAAACAAACTAGGCTAGGTGTGAAAATACTCGTGAGGTGAGCCTCTGCATTATGCCGTTTGCTACAAAAACATATTTGCTTGTAGGTGGCAGTCTTTCAAGTGATGATTCAAATGAATCGAATAATTTCAAATTGCAGTTTGTTACAATAAATCAGGGTGTGAGTGGATTGCAAGTTTATTTATGTTAGGTTTTTATTTTAGTTCTTGTCATTTGTTTTCATTTAATTGCTATCCTGTAGTGGCTGTGGTGCATCTCAACTATTGATGTTTGTATTGGCCGTGAGAATCTGCCAGTAGGGCTGTAAAGCTGGAGAGAGTGTCACAGTGTTTTAGAGCTAGCCATAATCTTAGTGTCTCAACTCCTGCTAATTTAAAGGACACGATTGAAATGGTCGAGCCTTGTTTATCCGGCTTCATGACTCTCGTTTAAGGATGGGCAAGCTTGTATTATGAGGGCCCAGCTGGTCCCCAGAGCTAGCGTGGGCTGTTTTGTGAGTCCATTCCCAGGTTTAGTCTGGCAGTCCGAACAACAGCATATATTTTAGCGCACTCAGCTCTATGAGACACTTGGGCCCAAATCAGAACGTTGCAGAACTCCACTTAACATGAAGACAACTGTTGCTGCGTGCTCAAAATCAAGCCGGTGACCCTGAAGGACTCTTCAGTTTTCACCTTGAGTAGGTCTGTGTCTCATGCGCACACACATACGCACAGTGGGCTGTTCAGCAGGCAAGGTGCAGCGCGGGAGATGAGCGCTGGGCTTTGTAGTGTCAGTAAGCTGTTTTAATTGGACTGCGCTCCTGATCATTATTTAAACCAGTAGCGCAGTTTGAGCATTAGCACAAGCCCTCATCCCTAGCTCTCAATAAACCATTCAGAAAGCACGGCCGTTTCCTTTCAGCCCAGGAACAGAGGAACAGGGACGAGTGTTAAAGGGAAGGCTGGAGGTTTTCTCCTCTACTGCACTGACCTGGCACCATCTTCAGAGAGAAGTGAGAGCAGACAAAAAAAAGCAGAACAGACGCTCAGAAGTGCTTACAGGTGCCAGGTGTGTTGAAAGAGAAAAGGATGAAGGTGGAGAAAGGGAGAGGATGGGTTTGCGGTTGAAATAAATCACATGATTGAATATTATAAACCTTTTTTAGACTTTAAATTATGATATTAGCCTTTATATGGTGCTGTGTGTGAATCTATACACACACACAATGTCCTCACCACAGCAGTAAGAAGCATGTTTTATCACTCCTATGAAATATGGGTGTGAATTCAGCTGGAATTTGGCTGGATTTGTGCCGTGCAGACAGCCAGCTGTCAGAAAGCCAAGCGTTTTGTATGCGAGTAAGTGTGTGAGAGCATTCACTTATTTTCCTGCAGTCTAAACTCAACTAGACTCTATAAAACTGGTCCTAAATGCTGATTGGTCAATGCAGGATTCCAGTTGCATGAAAATTCATTAGTGTCTGCTATGACACAGAATACGTGTTTGTTGCTGAGTTGACATGTCAAGGACTGTATCATTTTGCAGAAATATGGCACTAATTGAATTTGCAAAATGCATTTTAAGGAATATTTGTGTGCTTTTTATTTTTTGTGGTAACCATTTTGTAGAAAACGATAAGCTGCAATAAACAATTTTGTTGGTAATATTACAAGAAAACGCAAAATGCAGTGTGCAGCATGTATGCATTGCAAATAATCCAACAAAGTTGTTCTGGTTAAACTTCATGACATGAACTTTTTATTTTTACTTATTGCGCACATATTTCACGATGTTGGGCAATATGGTTAAGATTTGGTCTGTTACAGTTTGATGCAAAGTCATTCAAAAGCATAGTCAATAGAATAAACGTTTCTTTTAAATATTTTTGGAAATGTTCAAAGTGGAGTAAAGTCCAATAATTTTAAGTAAACGCTTACCTTATTTGAATCATGATACAGATGTAGTGTTGTCCTAAACTGTGCAGCTTAACTGAACATCACTGAAGTTTGCTAATGAACGACCAGTGTTTCCTCTTGTGCAGCATATTCTTATGGTCAGTAAGCAGATGCTCATTAACTGCAGTTTAATTATTTTTATTTTTTGTGCACCCAATTTACTCTCTTTGGTTGTGATGGTTTCTTCAAGGCTTTGAGACTTTGAGTTTTTCAAAAGCAAGGTAACATCAGAAGTCCTAATGCTGCACAGTATATGCGTCAGTTGTATGTAAATAAAGTCAAACCCAACTCTTGATTCATTGTCATTACTGAACAGGTGCAAAAAAGGACTCAACTTCATGCTCAATTTTCCCAGTGTTCATCAAAGCTGAATCCACTCGGGAGCAAACAGCATTGTGGTTCACTCCATTCCTGTGTCTGTCTTTATGAGAGCTCCATCCTGCGCTCCGGTCTTTGTGTTTGTTGGAGACCAAAGCATAAGTGTGGCTTATCTCAAACCGCATTGACCTCTCGTCTCTGTGTAAATCTCACGTCTGACGTCAGACTTTACCAAGACCAATCTCAACTTTAGTCCCAGCCCAGCGTCACTCTATAGAGCCTATTACTGTAAATGGGATTTGAGCTGGCCATAGAGTTGAATTTGCTAGATGGTTAACCGAGAGGCTTGGTGCAGAGGATCTGATTGGGGTTTATAAAACCAGTTTTGTCACTGTCAGACAAGCTACAGCCTTCTCTGTATGCACATCTGAAGAAGAGAAACACTGGAAAGAGACAAACCAAAGCAAAGCGTGTTTAAGTGGCCTGTGGAAGATTTGTTGAGAGGTCGAGAGAGGTAGACTACGTAGTAAGAGATAGAGAGAAAGAGAGGGAGTGGATGTGTGTGTCTTTCTGGTGTCCCTTTCTTTGCGTTACATTAGCCAAATCTTGCTCTCGCCCTCTCCCCTGTTCTATCACACTCTTGAACTCGCTCATTTAAACTCCTCTTACTTCCTTTCTCGCTTTTTCTCTCTTGCTCTGTTGGCTCAACTTTTCCAACTCTGACCTTCCTTCCTTTTTTTTTTTTTGCTGCGTTTTAAGATAGATGTGTAGCTCTCCATCTGTCCCTTTCCTCATAATAATGATAATAATAATGATGATGATAATAATGATAACAATAATGATAATAACATTTTGTAATAATAAAAAAATTATTATTCACTGTAAAAATATTGTCATGGTATAATAGATTGTTTATGGTTTTTTGATCTACTATTGATTATTTTATTTCAGTTAACAAAAATGTTTTAACAATTTTAGTTGAGGTTAAAACTGGTAAACTAAATAACTATGGTGACCTTTTCCAGGAACAGATAAAACTACATTTAAGTCGAAGCACTAAAATTACTATTTGGAAGTAAAAAAATGTATAAAAATAAATTCAACCTAAATGGTAATGTTTAAAAACAAAAAATGGTAAAAAAAAAAGAAATAAACAAAAATAAAAAAATACCAACCTCATAATAAACTAAATACAATACAACTAAAATTAAAATGAATATATAAATGAAAATATAAAAATAAAAGCTAATTAAAAATATTATATTGTTTTTTAAACATAACTATAAATATTAAAATGGTAAACCATATTTATACCAGTGCAGCATAACAATGAATTTTCCTAATTTATAAGCTGTTAACAACTGATATTAAAAGTAATAAGGCAACATTAGTGCTGTCAGACTTTCTTTCTCTCGCTGTTATTTTTCTTGGTCTGTTCTGTCCTCCTTTTTAAATTCATAATGCAAAGTGCTACAGCAGAGGAATTTGTGTGTGTGTGAGCATGAATGTCAGTGTTTTCTGGAGGTTAATGTCAATGCTCAATTTGAGTTGGCAGAGGTTTTTGTTGTTGTTGTTGTCCCCATAATTTTCCCCATAATGTGGAGAAGGCTATGCCTGTTTTTGTAGTGTGTAGGGGGAGAGCAAGAGAGGACCCTGGAATCATGTGACAGAAGCTAACGATGGATAGATGGGCTCAGGCAGGAGGGAAGGATGGAGCGGGAATGGACAGATAAAGCTGATGCACTCTGAAGCTCAAAGAAAAATCAATAGTAGCCGAGAGGGGAAGCCTTAGTCCCCTGTCTTTCTCCCTCTCTCTCTCCATTTTCCCTGGATCTCTTTCCTTCCCATAACATCAGTCAGGACACCTCTCGTCTGCCCCTTCCCCCACAATGACACCAGGGTCTCCTCTTTCCTCTTCTAGATGGTTTGTGGAGAAATGAGGTCCAAAATGAATGCTCTGTGAGCACCATATTCAAGTAAATATTGGCTTTGCCAAATAAATAAACCATGGCCATCTGCTGATTAAGTTGAACTGCAAGCCTAATCATTTGACCTTCGCTGATGACAGTCACATACATGATTCAAACTGAAAGATGTATAATCAAACTGAACAAAATGTTTGTCATGGCTCTAACAACTTAAGTGGAAAATGTGCCATCAGAATTTACAATGTACAGTGTTTCCCCTATTTGGGGGGGGGGGGGGATACATCATATTTTGCTTTCAAAATATGCTTTGAAAGCATAAAAACAAGTTTCATTTATTCTTACAATAGCCTTGATTTTTTGTTCGGAAATTCTGTGTTGTGTATTTACATTTTTTAAGGCATAAACATTCATTTAATCTATCTTTTAAGTAATGAAAATTAAACACATTTTTTGGGGGGGAAAATAAAGGTAATTTAATATTACATTTTTTATTTTTTTCTGGACTCCTTTTTAATGGTTAAATTAAATTTTATTAATCAAAAAGCATGTCTAATTAATTAAAATCATGAAACAAACAATTTAACATCAATTTCTAAAAAATTTAACAAAAATTACGTTTAGGGCCCTAGGAATTTTTTTTTCCCCAATCTTATGTTTTATTGTTACCAAATTCAGTTTTAGCATGTCTAATTATTTGAAAGCATAAAAACAAGTTTAATTTATTCTTACAGTAGCCTTATGATTTTTTTGTTCGGAAATTCTGTGTTGTGTATTTACATTTTTTTAAGGCATAAACATTCATTTAATCTATCTTTTAAGTAATGAAAATTAAACAAATTGTATTTTTTGGAAAATAAAGGTAATTTAATATTACAATTAAAACACTGAAGAAATATTGTATGATTATTCCTTAAAAATAAGGTTTTAATAATTTTAGTAGTAGTAGTAGCAGCCTATTACGTACATTCTGCTGAACAACAGTAATATATTTCTGCCACAATGCCTTTAAGTTAAACCGAACTTTTATTTTGACGGGTTGCCGTGAATACCTTTACATTTCTGTGTGTATATGATATGAGGATAGTTTTACTCAAATGAAACGGTCAAATGCTCATGTAGTGACTCTCAGAGCAGTCCTGAAGATGTTGTTCATGTATTTATGTCCTCATTTAGTGAGACGGCAGACCACCGCAAGCTTCAGCGCGACCATAACGTAGAGACCGAAATGACATGGCGTCGTGTAAATAAGATAAATAACATAAGGCTATTTAGTTTGTTTAATAAAAGAACAAGGTATAGACCCATTCTATCGGAAAGGTAACTTTAAATGACTTCTGTTGTGATCTGGCGCTATAGAGAAAATATAATTAAATAAAATTAACTCTACCTTCAAGGGGGGCGGGCCGCCCCTGATATAATGGCAGGGGAAACGCATATTTTTTTTAGCAGAAATACTGTTTTTTTTCTTAACTGTTGTGACTGGTGCAGATTTGTCATTTAAAAATGTTATATAATTTACTCTCCTGTTTAAAAGTTTTGGGTTAGTGATTATTTTTTTAATTAATTTTAAAAAATCATTTTAAATTTAATGAATGCTGTTAATGCAGCATGGCATCGATCAAACAAGACGTAAAGTTGAGTAATAAAATGTCTGTAACAAATGTTTGTAGTCACGGGAAGAAGGAGGCGGGAACCGGCGAACATTTAAAACTTTAATAAAATAAACAAACACAAAATGAAAGTAAAGCGGCAGCCCCTCGCGGACGACTGCCGCACACAAAATAAAATCCAGGCCTGGTCCTCTCTCGTCCAACACTGTTGTCACTCCTTCTTTTATCCTTCCGGAGCTCCTCCGTGGGACTCGAGACCGGTGAGTGGTGCAGGTGTCGCGCATTAGCAATTACTCCACCGGCCTCGCTCCGTTCCCACGGCTCTCGGCCCCGCCCCTCTCGTCACAATGTCTATTTCAAATAGGCCTAAATGCTGTTCTTTTGAACATTCTATTCATCAAAGAAAAGTGGGGGAAAGTCATGGTTTCCACAAAAATATTAAGCAGCACAACTTGAGCACCAAATCAGCATATTATAATGATTTCTGAAGAATCATGTGACACTGAAGACCATCAGCTTTACCATCACAGGAATAAATTATATATTAAAATATAAAAGCTATTTTAAATTGCCCCCCCCCACCAAAAAATGCAGCCTTGGTAATCATAATTTTTTTCACTACATTAAAATCTTACAGACCCATCTTACTTCCCAATCGAAGTTTTGAATGGTAGTGTACTTTATTACATTTATGTAAATATTATGTAATAATATAGTATATTAAAATACAATTTAATGACCAATAAGAAATGTTTCTTTGAGGATGGGTTTCATCAACTACCTCATGATTTGATGCACATTGCGGTAGCCTACATATGTCATGATTCAGTGCATTCGGATGCGTCAATATGATTTACAGGATTACAAGTGAAAACTTTTTCACTCCGCGTCGCCCCATCAAGCTCTCGCTGGATCCGCTCCTCTGCTATCAACGAGAGGAACGTCTGTACTTCCTCAACAGACAACGAAACAGCCACTTTTTGGTTGTTAAAAAAGGCGCTTGTTCAAAACAGTTGTGTTCGATCCTTCGCTGGCTGTGCTGATCTAAATCTAGCGGTTCTGTTGTGTTTGTGTCGCAAGTTCAGTGACTCAGGTAGTGACGGTTCTCTCCGGCCAATCCGTGATCAGCAGAGTTTACACGTCACGTTTTGGTAACGGTACGGTTCACTTGGAACCTAAAAAAAAAGTACCAGGTACTGTTCCCAGTGGAAAACCCCCCAAAAGTGAGCCGTACCGTGCCATACCATGCAGTGGAAAAGCGCCATAAATGACTCTCTCAGTCCCGGCCAGCGTCCCTCTGTCTTCTGCTGAGTGGGTCTTGCTTGCGGTCTATTCCCTTTCCCTCTGTGGGCCTCTTTCTCTTCCTCTCTCCCTCCTTCCCCTTCTTGCCTCCCCCTTCATTGCAAAAATATAATGTGTATATTGCAAAAATATAAATGTGTATTGCTCATTTGATGTCTCTTACATCATGTATCCCTTGTATCCTTAACAACATGTCATCGATGAGTTTGTTCTGTAACTGTGGACTGAAAATGCATCATGATGGTGAATTATGATGGAAAATTATGAATGATTATGACTAATATCTTCCTTATCTGCCCAGTTTTATTTAGCAAACTTTTGTATCAGGGCTCAACTTTTTCAATAGCCAGCACAAAAATGACTTGCCAATGTAATATATTTGCAAAAAATATATAAAAAAAAAAAAAAAAAATTAAAAAAGGAAAAAAAAAAATACCTAGTTAGAAAATACCCGGGTAAGTATTGGCAAAAATATTGTTAAAAATATAAAAAAAAAAAAAAAAAAAATTAAAAAAGGAAAAAAAAAAATACCTAGTTAGAAAATACCCGGGTAAGTATTGGCAAAAATATTGTTTGTATTATTTTATAAAATTATTTAGTTTATTGTTTTAGGCTATTGTTGTAAGTAATTGTTTCTGAAATCTTCCCAATAGTTAATGCTGCAATTTAATGTCCACTTTTCACAATCCAAGTAATTCTCAATGGATAAATTGAGTCCTGAAGTAATCTATTCCACTTCACAAGTAAAATGGGTCTGTGAGGGCTGTTTCATGCTGACCTGAATGCTTGATTTAAAAAAAAAATAAAAATTCGTACAGGCCTTGAGTTTGACTTGGGAGACCAGCTAAGAGATGCTGTGCTATAAACTCTGTAAATGGCACACATTTTAATTCTTTGAATTGAATTAAAACGTATTTTCATGCTGTATTTTTCAGACATTTACTTGCCTATGGCAACAGCTGGCATGACAGAGGGTTTTAAATATTGAGAAACTGAAATCATCAGTACTTCGCAAGAAATTTGTTAGTCCGTCAGTGGAAACATGATTCTGTCAGTGTAAAAATGTACCTTTAGAGCAAAGACATGTCTAGTTGATTAGACTCATCGCTCTGGTAGACTGAGGTTTAGTCAGTCACACACTGTACACACTGAGGCTAAAAATGAGGCTGACTTCTCTTCTTGGTGCTTTGTTTGTTCACACTAAGTTTGATTATGGACGTGACAACCGCATTTAGATGGAAACCCCCTTTTTTGCATGTTTTCAAAACGCCCCTTTTTTGTGTATGTTACTTTCAATCATGTTTATGAGTGATACTTTTTCAGATTTACCTCTATTTAATTTTTTTTTTTACATTTGTTTTATTTATTCTGTAACAACATTGGGAAAGATGTTATGTAAATGATAAATATTAGTTTTTTTTATATAAATGTTAATTACTAATTATTACGGTTTGTTTTATTATTACATTTTAATTATACTATTTAGCTGATAAATCGCAGCTACAAGCACAGCTATGATTTCCATTGTGTTTTAGATGGGATGGATCAAGAGTTTACTTGAGATGAATCGTTTGTTGGTTGTGCATGATATGGTTCGCTTGTGTGCTGTCAATATCCTCCTCATACCCGGGTTCATCTCTCTATCGCTCCCTCTCTCCGTGTTATCTCAGAGTCGTCAGTCACTCCTTGCTCTGTTATTGAGAGAAAAGAGACTAAAAAGAACTTATGGTGACAGAAAAATAGACGCACGAGTTCAAATAAAAAGCTTTTTTGTGGGCACTTCACACGCTCCTCGCTCGTACACACAAGCGTCCTTGTCCTTGGAGAGTTTTTTTGGGAGTGTTCAAGGGTAATCCGGTGCTTGTCTGATGAAATGTTCACAGAGACACTGGAAACACGCAAACAAACAGACGGGCAAAAAAAAAATACAGAAACAAAGACCCAAAGAAAACAAAAGGCTTTGGATGTGTTGTCATGAAAGCACCGTATAATCTAGGATTAATGTATTTATCGTCGCTCTCTCTTATGTATCTCTCCATCACAACAACAAGATGTCATCATCAATGGACAAACATTTACTTTAGAAACATCTAGAACACCTTTAGCGTAAGATTGACATTAAAGTAAATACGGTTTATCCGGTTTAGAAATGGTCATGTTAATCCAGGAGCTTGTACTGCAGAATTACACTTTATAGAGATCATTTGGTAGTGATAATTGATAGTGATTGTGATTACATTAACGTAATAACACACCAGGCAAGATTAAAGTAGTGCCCAGATGTCTCAACATGCTGCCGATATCCTGTAAAGCTGCAGGATCGAGAATCTGTTTTTGGACCTGTTGAAACTGTTGACTGCCAAACATGGCATACAAGCTGTAAATAATTATGCTGTATCACATGTTTGTAGTATTTTAGAGGCTTCAGTACACTTGGCTGTTGAGTTAACTGTTTTTGTGCTGTCTCTAGGTGCAATGGGAGGAGTATACCACTATCATTCAGAGCATGCGTGTGTCGACGCCACTGACAAGGTAAGACATCACTTCTTATGGCCGCTTACTAATGTAGACTAACAAACAGCCAAGTTCTTCATTCCTAATATTGACTTTTGCAGAGGATTTTGCAGTGCTACTCAAGGCTTTGGGCTACAAATGAATTGGCCATGAATGCACTAACTTTCGATTTCAAATCTAGTTTCCCTTTAAAAGTGGAATTCAGTTTGTCAGCATGTGGTTTTATGAAGTTTATCAGTAAATCATAATTTAAAGGTAGTTTGGTTTTTGTTACAATACTTTCTCTTACCCCAGCTACTTTATTGTAGTTATTCAAACACATACTGTTTTTAGCTTACTGTGTTGTGTTGTGTTGGTGAGATTTGAATCTGTGTGGTTATTTAATGGTAACTGTTTATATGAGAATGTGTAGTTAAACTTTTGTCAATAGTACTTTATCAAAAATTAAAAATATGTATGGGTAGAATTGTTTTTTTAATATAAATTTAAGGCCAGTTATTGGATTGCATTTAACTGTTCCCTCCCCCCCCCCCTTAAATGATTACTTTTATTCAGCATGGATGCATTAAATTATAACTTTATTCATGGAAGAATCCTAAAAAATCACTGTTTCCTCAAAAATATTAAGCAGCATAACTGTTTTAGGCATTAATAATAATAACTTTTTTTGAGCACCAGATTGGCATATTAGAATGATTTCTGAAGGATCATGTGACACTGAAGACTAATGGCTGCTAAAAATTCAGCTTTGCCGTCACAGGAATGAATTACATTTTAAAATACATTTTTGTTTTCTATTTTAATGTTTCACCGTATTACTATTTTTTATCAAATAAATGCAGCCTTGTGAGCATTGTGACTCTTCAAAAACAAAATCTTACCAACCTCAAACTTTTAGTTAGTTTAGGTAGTGTAGTCTAAAATAATACTGATGTATTATGAACAACATAAATTAACAATGAACAATAATTTTATAAACTGCAAAATAAACAACTTTTTTTTTTATTGGCACAGAACCACTTTAAGAAATCCATTTGCTGGATTTCATCAGAGTATGTTTTAATATATTTAAATCATTTTCATTTTAACCAACATGCACATTTACTTTGGGAAATGTATTGTTCTGTCATTGCTGGCCATTTAAAATCAAGAGCGAGAGGGCGTGAAGACAAAAAAACAAAAGGCAGTTCCTGCCCAGTTTTACTCCACTGTGTTTACAGGCAAAGGGAGAAGGAAGAAGGCTAGCTGACTGCAGCTCTGTGATTGGCTGAAACGGCCTCTGGAGGTGGACCTGTCCCTGTGAGGGAGGGCAAGAGGGAGGGGGAGGAATGCAAGCGGGAGGCGGGAGAGGAAGAAGGGATGATGTGAGAGAGAGAGAGAGGAAGAGGAAAGCATGCAAAGGGGGAGCGGGGGCACTAATGATTTCACCTCCAGCTGTGGGACATGGAGAGAGGGGAATAGTGGCAGAGAAATGGATGGCTGTCGAAATGAAGGGAGTGGAAAAAGACTGGTGGGGCTGTGTTGGTGCAAGCGAGAGACTGAGTTATGATCCGAATGAGACTAAGGGAATTTAGTCTGTGTTTCTGAGAGGATTTTGAACCATAAAAATGCTTTTGCTGCTCTTAGTGGCAGAAAAGAAACCAGGCCAACAACCCTTACCATTTCCTGTTTTTGACAAACGTGTATGTGAGGGAGAAACATCACACACACACACACACACACACACACACACACACACACAGAACAGAATAGCGTTTGGGCCCGTGGGTAACTGCGTCTCATCGTGTGTGTGCTGACTGTTCAGAACTAAACAAAGCATATTTGGGGTGTGTGGAGCCGTTTTGAAAGCTATGTGCTTGCTGCTGGCTGTATATATGAACAGCAGAACAGGACGTGTTGGCTCTTGGGAGGTCCTGAATATAGAGCGCTGAAACTGAGACGTGTGTGAGAGTGTGTGTGTCCATTCCTAGGCCTCCGCACAGGCAGAAACAAGCTCTCTATGGTGTAGAATGTAGAGGCGGCCTCAAATGGTTTTGCCTGTCAGAGGGAGGAAAAAGAGGGAGGAGAAATGAAAGGCTGGAAAATAATGAGACTGAGGAGATGAGGGGGACCCGCTTATTCGGAGCACTTTCATAAAGTCCCAGCGTTTGAAGAGCAGTCACCCAGCGCAAGGACTCTATAGACTCAGCCTATTAAATATTAAAGTATTACACTGAAACAGAAGCACATTGTGGATTCTCACATCAAAGCGGTGCTTCGGTTAGGCGTGTGAGGATGAGGAATCTCCTGCTGATTGTTATTTCGGAAGGTTGGAAAATGCGGCATCTCGTGTTGTCAGTTCCTAGCAAGTAGTGCAGTTTGGTACTTTAATATTTCCCCTACAGATGCGTCCAGTATTTGAGAGCATGTAAAAGTTTAGTCTTTGATTGCAACACTACAATTCTGGGTAGAGATGCATCACAATAGTTGACTACTCACCCAACGGCCAGCTGACCAATTATAATACTATTATTATTGTTATTGTTGTTATTATTATTATTATTATTTTAACTTAAAATATGTTTGATATAGTGGTTGTGCTTTAAATTAGCATGGTGACATTATATATTTAAAAAAAAGTTGCTTCTTTAAATTCAACCCCTTTAAAGCACACTTTATAACACACTTTTTATTTATTTTTTAAAAGTAACAATCCATCTCACTGAAACCTGCCTAATTATAAATGCCTAGTTCATTATGGAGTTTTGCTAATTTCATGCTTTAGTGTTGCTACGCAAAGAAACACATGTTAGTGGACTAGAGATTTTCAGTGTTGCTTTATATGTGACCCTGGACCACAAACCCAGTCTTAAGTCGCTGGGGTATACAGGTGCATCTCAATAAATTAGAATGTCATGGAAAAGTTCATTTATTTCAGTAATTCAACTCAAATTGTGAAACTCGTGTATTAAATAAATTCAATGCACAAAGACTGAAGTAGTTTAAGTCTTTGGTTCTTTTAATTGTGATGATTTTGGCTCACATTTAACAAAAACCCACCAATTCACTATCTCAACAAATTAGAATACTTCGTAAGACCAATAAAAAAAACATTTTTAGTGAAGTATTTTCCTTCTGGAAAGTATGTTCATTTACTGTACATGTACTCAATACTTGGTAGGGGCTCCTTTTGCTTTAATTACTGCCTCAATTCGGCTTGGCATGATGGAGGTGATCAGTTTGTGGCACTGCTGAGGTGGTATGGAAGCCCAGGTTTCTTTGACAGTGGCCTTCAGCTCATCTGCATTTTTTGGTCTCTTGTTTCTCATTTTCCTCTTGACAATACCCCATAGATTCTCTATGGGGTTCAGGTCTGGTGAGTTTGCTGGCCAGTCAAGCACATCAACACCATGGCCATTTAACCAACTTTTGGTGCTTTTGGCAGTTCGGGCAGGTGCCAGATCCTGCTGGAAAATGAAATCAGCATCTTCAAAAAGCTGGTCAGCAGAAGGAAGAATGAAGTGCTCCAAAATTTCTTGGTAAACAGGTGACTTTGGTTTTCAAAAAACACAATGGACCAACACAAGCAGATGACATTGCACCCCAAATCAACACAGACTGTGGAAACTTAACACATTAAAAGAACCAAAGACTTAAACTACTTCAGTCTGTGTGCATTGAATTTATTTAATACACGAGTTTCACAATTTGAGTTGAATTACTGAAATAAATGAACTTTTCTACAACATTCTAATTTATTGAGATGCACCTGTATTTGTAGCAATAGCCAACAATATATTGAATGGGTCAAAATTATAGATTTTTCTTTTATGCCAAAAATAATTAGGATATTAAGTAAAGATCATGATCCAGTGAAGATATTTTGTAAATTTCCTACCGTAAATATATCAAAGCTTAATTTTTGATTAGTAATATGCATTGCTAAGACTTCATTCGGACAACTTTAAAGGTGATTTTCTCAATATTTCGTTTTTTTGCACCCTCAAGATTCCAGATTTTCAAATAGTTGTATCTCGGCCAAATGTCATGATCGTACATGATTTCAGGTCAGGTATAAATCTCAATTTAAAAAAATTGACCCTTATGACTGGTTTTGTGGTCCAGGGTCACATATTTCTTTAGTACTTACACAGTGTGCGCAAAACATTCCAGCCGTTTAACAACTCGAAAATATCGGAGTTGTTTACTCAGGCATATTTGGCTGTTGCGCTGTTTCATATTAGTTTGTCTCGTATTATGTTTTAGTGTTTAATTTAGTGTTTTAGTATCACATGCAGACACATGCAAACCACATATCAAAGATGTGATAGCTAACCAGTGAGAGTACATGATACAGGAGAAGTGTGAAAGGAAAAAGAAAACTGCCAAATTCCTTATTTAGGTTTGTAATTATGATATATATTTGCAGAACATTTTGTCAGAAAATTGTTGTTCTTTTATTGGACATTGGGGATTAACAGTCAAAAATCGAATTCGCCAGCTAACAGAAATGCTGATTCAGATGTGTGAACCATCAAGTATATGCATGAAAGCAAATTTTGTTTTTTTTTAGTAGTCAAATTTGCGTTGTAGCAGTTTGTTGACTTAAAATGTTAAAGATCTGAGCTGGTAAAAGGTTAAATCCCTCAAGATTGATCCCTGGACAACTACCATTGTGCCCTTCTGCAAGGCACTTAACCCCATATATCTAAGTGTACTGTTAGTCACTTTGGGCAAAAGCACTAGGGACACAACAGTACCGTATTATGGCTGAGTAGAAAAACCAACTTGTGAGTGAACCCTTTGCTTGCTTTTTGAAATATTTTGTGTAGTTTTAAGAAACCACTACAGAGAGAACTAAATTGTTTCCATTAACTGCTGAATTCAATATGAATATTATTTAGGTCATGCTTCTTGGTAGCCTTAAAGGGGTCATATGATGCGATTTCAAGTTTTCCTTTCTCTTTGGAGTGTTACAAGCTGTTCGTGAATAGATAAGATCCCTGAAGTTGCAAAGACTAAAGTCTCAAAACCAAATCAACATATTCTGTTACACCAAATACACAAAATAATGATCTTTAAAAAAGCATCATATGACCCCTTTAAAGTATTCTGTCACAGAGCCTGATTGAACATTCGTTGTTGTGACAGTCACTTAGTTTAGTGTGTTAGCTAGGTATAACCATACTGTATTTGTTGATATAAGCTACTGTGCAGTCATATACGTTAATTTTTAGTGGCTTAGTTGAGTTAACCTGCTGTTTCGTTTACAAAAATGCTTCTTAAACACAGAATTGGTATCAGAACCAGAATCTGTAAATCCCTTATGATACCCAGCCCTAGATATCCACAGCAGTGCTGACTGCTCTCAGATTGCATGGATATAGTGGCTGGGTGTTTAGCACTTTGCCAAGCTGCCTCACAATAGTAGTGGTTATTCCCTGTAGATAGTGTGGCCCCCCAGGCAGAGAGAGCTTGGTATTTGTTGAGCATGTGATGGCGGGTCCTGGAGCTGTAGTTTTTTAGCTCTCATATTCGTGTGACACTTAAGACTGTTTTGTGCTCCGCTACAATAAATACGATTAAAATGTTGGACCACCGAGTATGTTAAAAGTTTTCTCTAATCTTCTAACATGTTCAGATGCATGCATGTTGAGATTTTGTTCTCAGCACCCCTCACCCACTCATCTCCCCCAAACGTGGATGTACGGCCCCATTAATGTTTCATACTAATGGACCTGTCTGACCGGGTTTGGACAGATGTGTGTGTGTGTCTGTGTGTTTGAGTCATGCATCTCTGTTGCTGTTTGGCTTTGTCGTGAAGGTCTTGTGTGATCCTGTGCCTGTACGTGCATTTGTGTGTTTTGTTTGTTCGTTATGTGTGAACGCCTTGTAATTTGCATATGTGTGTGGGTGCATTTACTTAGCTGTAGTTTGAAGACAAATTTGATGACAACCTGCCATTATTGTCATTCAGCAACTTTCTAAAAAAAGCCAACAAAAAAAAAAACTTTTTATTTCAGCTAGTTATCAAGTCAGCATTTCTAATTTTCATTTAGTTTAACTTGATATGCTAAAATAACTAAAACTGAAATAAAAAATTAATAAAAACTATGTAAACCTGTGTCTACATATATACAAATAAAACACAAACTAACAACAAAATTACATAAAAAACTAAACATAATGTAAAAATAAAACGTATTCAAAATAAAACTATAATAGAATAGAAAATCTATCAAAATAAAAACTATAATAGTGCTCATTCAATAAATGCACAGCTAAACAGATTAGTTTTGAGTCTAGATTTAAATGTGGCTAATGTTTTAGCACATCTGATTTCTTCTGGAAGCTGATTCCAACTGCGGGCGGCAAAATAGCTAAAAGCGGACTCCCCTTGTTTTGTGTGAACCTCATGATCTGAGTGGTCTGTTAGGTTTATATTCAGTGAGCATATCTGCTATGTATTTAGGTCCTAGGCCATGGAGTGATTTATAAACGAGTAAAAGTACTTAAAAATCAATCCTAAATATAACTGGAAGCCATTGTAAGGACTTGAGGACTGGTGTGATATGCTCAGATTTTCTGGTTCTAGTCAGAATCCTGGCAGCAGTGTTCTGGATGAGCATGATATTAAAATATATTATTAATAATATTAATAAAATAAGTTATAGTACTAATAATATAATAATTGTAATAAAATGGTACAACTGTAGATGTCTCAATAACACAGCAAAGTAAAATGTATATATGTATGAGTGTTCTCTGGTCTTTGTATTATAATAACAGTAACATTTATATGAATGGTTTAGAATAGTTTTGGTATACTGTTTGTCCGTGTGTGTGTGCGCACGGTTGCTGGGTTTGGATGGCTGTGTATAAATGTCCTGAGGCTGTGTTCCAGGCACTGTTCATAGTTCATCATTTTCAATTCTGCACTTTCCCCCTCTGAGCCCCACCCTGTCACCCCCTGGGGCATCACTTCTGTCCTCCCCCCAGCTCTGCTTTCCATCCATCCATCCATCCACTCCCCCTTCAGCCCCAGTTTCTCATCCTTCCCTTCACCTTCCTCTCCCCTGCTCTCCTCTAATGGCTCTGAAGAAACCGAAGGACTGAGGGAAGACTAGTCCAAGGTCACTCTCTGGTTTCTTTTCTTTGTCTGAACTCAAATGTTTGAACATAGTGTATGTTAACAATGCAACACAGTACATATACAGTTAATATATATACATTTATGTGCATAACATGGTACCATTCTTTCTTTTTGTTTTTGGACCGAAGAACCATTTTACATGTACAAAAATCACCAACTCCAAGGATCACACGTTCATAAAAGCAAAGGCCAGCTGTGTAATTGTGTTGCAACTGTTTCTTATGGAGTCTTTTCAAGGGTAGTCAGCCCACAGTGGAAATAACCAGAATTTTCGCTATAAAGTTGTCATACAGGCCGACAGTGTGACCATATGGCCATCAGAACAGGAGAGGCATTTCAACACGCTTCTAGTTTTAATATCCAATTTTAGAACAAGGCTGTTAAAACTTCCATAGCTGTGCTGAAAATGACATCTTCAACTTTCCAAGGCTCTGCTCTAGTAAAACACTGTATCTGTACATAAAATGAATTTCCCATGAAGAATTCAGAACAGTGAGAGCTCTCTTGTTATTTAACTTTCCTTAGTGTAGTAACGCTAGAATCTAGTTAAGATTTTGGAAGGCATTTTTGAGTATTTTATTTGTAGCATGAATGTGTTATGAATATGTAAATTTTGTTTATTCACTATATAATAGTTATATTTTTTATATATTTTTTAGTTCAAAATTTAAAATGATTAGGTCAAACAAAGCAAAGCTTTTGAGGTTAAATATCATAAACACCCTTAAGACACCAAGACTCTTGTTAATCAGTAAATTATGAAGAAAGTCCCATTTGACACTGAATTTATTTATAAATTAAACTCTAATTAAATCCTGTTTTGTAAGAGGAAATATACACTACTATTCAAAAGTTTGGGGTCAGTAGGATTTTTTTTTTAAATGTTCAAAGGTCTCTTATGCTCACCAAGGCTGCATTTATTTGATTAAAATTACAGTAAAAACAATGTGAGATTGTTAAAAAAAATTACATATTTTCTGTTGTAATGTTTTAAAATGTAATTTCTCCGTGTTGAAAAGCTGAATTTTCCGCAGTTGCTCTAATCTTCAGTGTCACACGATCCTTAAGAAATCATTCTAATATGCTCATTTGTGTTCAAAATGCTTATCAATGATACATGAAACTGAACTTTTTTTTTGTCAGGATTCTTAAAAAAGGTAGTTCAGAAGAACAGCATATATTTTACATGGAAATCTTTTGTAACATTATAAATGTCTTTTTAATATCACTCTAAGTCAATTTAATACATTCTTGCTGAATACAAGTATTAATTTCTTTAAAAAGAAAAACAGAACGTTCCTGAAATGTATTTTCTATCCTTAAACCTCTCTGATCTGTTGTGTCCTCTCCCGATCCTGTTCTCTCTATTAATTGGGACAGTGATAGATGAGACAGGAAATGAAGTTGCAAATGGCCAAAAAATGATTTTCAAACATGTATATAATCACGTTTTGTGTGTGTGAGAGAAAGTGTGTAGACTGCATACAAAACAATTGATGTCATTGTTTTGAATGGGATCAGGCAGCTGACTCAGACGTTACTTTGCAAGGTCTCACCTCTTACACGGAGAGATGTAAAGGAGTGTCTGCTGGAAGGCTACACACCGAAGTGACATTTTTACCTCATGGAAAATGAGATGAGGGGGAATATACGGTGTATCTGTTTCAAGAGACATTTAAATAAACCTGACTCAAATCCATATGCAGATAAGTCTAGCCTGCTCCCCAGCTGTTTCCTGTTACTGATTTCTCACACACACTCAAGCCTTGCTCTGTGTCAGCGGCTGCTCTCTGTATCTCCACACTTGGCTTAACCTTGTTTTGTGTGAGCTCACTTTACCACCCACAACGAGTCAATGTGTGTGTGCTATCCGCTTGTTTTCCCCTTCCTTGTGGTTCTCGCCAAAATCACACGTGTGTTCTTTTAAGACGCGCCTCTAGTTTGCATCTTGAAAGCCTTACAGTGATGTGTGTGGGTTTTGTGTTTGAAAGTTTGTCTGAGTAACTTGTTAGTCACCCAAAAATGCTTTAGAAAGTCAGTCGTCCCTTTTCTGATGCCACCCCACGTAAACTATGACTCTTCCAAACTGAGTAGACCTAGAACCCATCATGCTATAAAGTGTTAGTGTGTGTTCTGTCATGAGTAAGTGTGTGTGTGTGTGTGTGTGTGTGTCATCTGACTTCCAGTAAAAGGTGATGAAGCTGATATGATGTGTTCAGAAATACCTGCATGTTCAAGCTTTGGTTACACATACTGATTCATGTGTCGCTGCATGTTTCTCCATGTCTTGGAGGAGACTGCTGACTTGGAGTTGAATGTGTTTGAGTAACACCGGCTGAGCAAGTGTGTGTGTGTGTGT
>NW_015536800.1:1973248-1989965 GCF_001515605.1 Sinocyclocheilus anshuiensis | reverse complement strand
GTGGTTGTGTGTGTGTGTGTGTGTGTGTGTGTGTGTGTGTGTGTTGAGCAACAAGCCATGGGTTTCCTCAAACTTTCGGGAAGTGACCTCACACTGCCTTAGGCAACAGAGGCAGTGATATCATTGACAGGAATTGCCACTAATGCCGGCAGGCACAATAGCTGCTTGTGCTCTCAGTGGGCAAAAGGAACTAGCACATGTACAAAACACTTTTTTTCTTTTTGTGCTAAATATTAATTAACATGTTGTATCAAATAGTGAGAAATTTCTGGAGTAGAAAATAACTAATTTTGTGGTAAATGAGTGCAGCAGTGAGCAATATTTGGTTAGTCGACCTGAATATTGGAAATTGAATGATGTTGTTGTTGTTGTTGTTGTTGTAATATTCACAAACAAGAGGATTTTATAAAGGAATACATTTTAAAGGGAAAGTTCACCCCAAAATGAAAATTTTGTCATTAATTACTCACCCTCATGTAGTTCCAAACCTGTAAGACCTCCGTTCATCTTTGGAACACAAATTAAGATATTTTTGATGCATTCTGACAGCTCTCTGACCGTCCCATAGACAGCAAGGGTCCTTACACGATCAAGGTCCAGAGACATAGCAAGGAGATTGGTAAAATAATCCATGTGACATCAGGGGTTCAACCGTAATTTTACACAGATACAAGAATACTTTTTGTGCACAAAAGAAAAGAAAAACAAAACGACTTTATTCAACAATTCGTCTCCTCCGCGTCACCCTAGCACCATTTTGGAGAGTATCCACTGAACGTAAATTGCGTACGCTGTTTTGTCAGCTGCGCCACGTGGATACGTTGTTTTCGTTCAAATCAAAGCGTAAACAGTGTATCCTCATAGCACAGCTGACACAAAACAGCATACGCAATTTACGTTAAGTGGAGGAAAAGACACAGAAGAACATACGCTGTTTGCGTTTAGTCGATATTCTCCAAAATGGCGCTAGGTTGACGCGGAGGAGACGAATTGTTGAATAAAGTCGTTTTTTTTTTTTTTTTCTTTCACGCTCAAAAAGTATTCTTGTAGCTTCGTAAAATTATGGTTGAACCCCTGATGTCACATGGATTATATTACTGATATCCTTGTTTTGTCTCTGCACCTTGATCGTGTAAGGACCCTTGCTGTCTATGGGAGGGTCAGAGAGCTCTCAGATACCTTCAAAAATATCTTAAATTGTGTTCCGAAGATGAACGGAGGTCTTACGGGTTTGGAACGACATGAGGGTGAGTAAATAATGACAGAATTTTCATTTTGGGTGAACTATCCCTTTAACTGACCTGACTTCAATCTGTGAAACACAAAAGAACATATTTAGCATAATGTTTAAGCTGCTTTCTGTCCAATGAAGGCTGTCAAGCTTCAAAAAGCACTATAAAAGTAGCCCACAGCTCATGTTCCAAGTCTTCTGAAGTCAAATGATAGCTTTGTGTGAAGAACAGTTTTAAAATCCTCCATATATTCAAACTTAGCATGGCATATTTTAACATTTTTGTGTAAACTATTTCTGTAAGTGCGCCAAATGGCTGTAGTATCAAGATGTTTAAGCAGTGATTCAGTTTGAATATATGTGGTTTTTAATTGCAGATGAGTAATTGAGTGATTTACTGTGTTTTGTCCCTCAGACGGAGGATTCTCCTAGTCCGAAGAGACCGCGTCTTTCTCAGCAGTCTGTACTGGAGTTTACCTCTGCCCCTCCTTCCACACCCTCACCACCAATCAGACCATGGGAGCTTCTGCCCAGTCGCAGGCCACACCCCTATCCCCACCCACACTACCACCCTGAACGCTGCCACACACCTGTACGGCACAGACGCAGGTATGCTGTTGTTAGTTTTGACTGTTAGTACTGATGTGCACTGAATGAGCTGACAGCTATTCATGAAGGCAGTGACTTTTGTCAGGTGTGTTTCTATATCGCTTTTATAGAGCATTTTTAAGCAGCTTAACAGATTGGATTATTGTATTGTGAATGACTATTTTAGAAAATGACTAATTTTGTGGTATAAATTCATAATTCTAGTCTCTTACTTTAGTTCATTATTCCCCCATTGAGCAACTGGCTGCTGAAAATCCAGTTTGATATACAATACTGTATGTTCAGCTTTGAATGTATTTTAAAAGGTAACTTATTTCCGTGATAGCACATTGAAGAATAGCTTTTAAATTGTAATAATTTCACAACGTTACTGTTTTTTTTTGTTTTTTTTTGATAAAATAAATTGGTAAGCATAAGACTTCTTTCAAAAACATAAAAAAAAAAATAGTAATTATTCCTTAATTTTGTATATGTATAGTATAAACTTATATGTGACCCTGGACCACAAAACCAGTCATAAGGGTCAATTTTTTGAGATTGAGGTTTATATATCATCTGAAAGTATAATAAATAAGCTTATTTATAATAAATAAGCTTTCCATTGATGTATGGTTTGTTATGATAGGACAATATTTGGCCGAGATACAACTATTTGGAAATCTGGAATCTGAGGGTGCAAAAAAATGTAAAAGTTAAAATTTTTAAAGTCTTTAAAGTTGTCCAAATGAAGTTCTTAGCAGTGCATATTACTAATCAAAAATTAAGTTTTGATATATTTACATTTACAGTAGGAAATGTACAGATATCTTAATGGAACATGAACAATGATTTTGGGCATAAAAGAAAAATCAATAATTTTGATCCATACAATGCATTTTTGGCTATTGCAACAAATATACCCGTGTGACTTAAGACTGGTTTTGTGGTCCAGGGTCGCATCTGATTATTACTGTATGTTAAATGAATGTGACTTTGCCTGTGCAGTCCTCCAGTGCGGCGTCAGCGAGGCCGGCGAGAGCGTCTGTCACGGCACCATCCCCCTCATGGGTCCCCGGGTGGGGGACAGGATGAAAACTATCGCCACCCTACTCACCCACATTCGCTTCATCCCTACGGCCAGCCACCATCCCACCCTCCACCCGGCCTTGATGAGCCCCGGGCCTTTCACCCCCCAACGCTCTCGCCTCGGTTATTGCACCCTCCGCAGCAGGGAGCCATGGTGATGGATCTTCATGAGCAGGTTAGAGGGTTGGGGCAGGGTCTCTGTGGGATGATAACTGGGGCCGAAGGTACCCTAATGAGGTTTCCATCCAAGAAGGTTAAGCAGACTCTTAAGATGTCTTGTATCATAACTTTTTTGTGTGTCATGTACCCCCACAGCCCCATTAACAGGGCTCAAGTACCCCTCCATCAACCAAAGCAGAAATGTCTTTATTTTAAATCTTATTATACTGGATATTATGTAGCATTTACGGATGCTTATTTCCACCATGGAAGAAAGGTTATTGCATTTTTTTTCCCTCCCTCACAATTTTTTTTTTTTTTTTTGTAATTGCTAGTTTATATCTCACAATTCAGACTTTTTTTGTTTCCACCACAGAATAATTCTGTAATTCTGACTTTTTATTGTGAGATTTAAGATATTTTTCTTTTATTTGTTTCAGAGTATTAAAAAAATTGATTTTGGAAAAAAAAATGGAAAAAAAGAAGATGCCATTATCATAATTAAAATGGCCCTTTTTTTGGATGGATCATTAATAAATCAGACTCTTTATTCATAATTTTTGTTTCTGTGTGTGTGCATTTTAGCTCCCTCAGGGTACAGTGCCGGTGTCATATACAGTTTCTCCAATGCCGCCCCATGGTCTACCTGCCCCCCTCTGTACGGGACAGCATCTCCCAGCATGCTCTTCTCAACAGCAGGTGCCCGCCTGTTCTGTGGTCTTCAGCGGACAGCAACACTATCCAATCTGTAGCATACCGCCTCCTGTAAGTATATATCAGGGTGTGAAAAGGCCTAGATAGCATCAATTGATTTTGGTGAGCTCATTTGATTTGGTTGTATCTGCTGCCCCCCAGTGGTGGCAAGTTGTTACCTTCCTGTTTTGACCTTTGAAGTGTTTTGTAGTGGCTTGAAACTGATAGTCTAATGTCTATTTGTTTGTTTGACCTGCAGATGTTGCCGGCATGTTCAGTGCAGCATTTGCCAGTGCCGTACGCCGCATTTCCTTCTCTTCTCTCCAGTGATCCACCCTTCCTGCTTCATCCGCCTCATCTATCACATCATCCGCCCCACCTCCCCACGCCTGGACAGTTCTTACCTTTCCAGACGCAACAGTCTCGATCTGTGAGTATACAATAATATGCCCACACTGTTTTATATTTTACTAATTATTCCATTAACATATAACTATATATGTTTATTAAAGGAGTCTCTTATACTCAACAAGGCTGCATTTAGTTAATCAGAAATATAGTAAAACAGTAATATTGGGAGATATTATTACAACTGAAACTTACTTCTATTTAAAATGTTAAATTTTTTTTATTATTAAATTGTTATTATTATTAATGTTGAAAACATTGTTCTGCTTAATATTTTCGTGGAAACGGATTTATTTATTTTTTGGTTTTGGATAGTTTAAAAGAAAATTATTTTTGTAGCATTTTAAATGTCTTTATTTTTTGATCAAGTCGATGCATCCTTGCTGAGTAAAATTTCTAATTTTTTAATGAAAATCTTACTAACTCCAAACTTTTGAACTAGAGTGTGTGGGTATATGTCTGTATTGTGTATATATGAAATATTTAAAGTAATATATTAATATATTAGAATATTTACAATGCACAAATATTTTATAATACGTGTTAATATTTATATTAATACTTGCATTCATGTTTTTACTATAGTTCTGCTACGCTATACTAAAAAATATTTTAGAATTTAAAATATTAGCATTAAATATGCATATTTGTCTTTTTTGACTAGCCGCTGCAGAGGATAGAGAATGAGGTTGAGTTGTTGGGGGAACACCTGTCGGTAGGTGGAGGGTTTAACTATCCTCATTCGGGGCATCCTAGTCCTCTGCCCCCTTCCACCCCACTGCAGTTCCTCTCCCATGAACCCCTGCCCCAGGAGCTCTTTGGAGTGGTGAGTGATCTTCATGCTTCATCACCTCTGCTTGCTGCAATCTAAACAAGCTGATGAAGGTTTTATGTGTTTTTCCTGTGTGTTCTCTCCAGCCGTATCCACACTTCATGCCTCGGCGAATCACAGGCAGACGTTACCGCTCTCAGCAGGCTGTACCTCCACCTCCTTACCACCCAAGTCTGCTGCCCTACTTCCTGTGAGTTACACATGCAAACATACACCAGAGTGTTGTGTTGGAGAGCCAACGAGCTGTAGAATAATAATGTCACTGTTTCTACTTGGTGGACCAGATCTGTTCTTCCAGTCCAGCCAACAGCAGTGGGTCCCACCATTAGCTTGGAGCTGGATGTAGATGATGGAGAGGTTGAGAATTATGAGGTGAGACACTTATAAATATTTCTATCAAAGACAGATCACTTATACTTTTGTATACTTTTCAGGTATACTTTTGTTTTGGTATTCTGTTTTACATGTGCTTTTGTGTTTGACTAGGCTCTGTTAAACCTTGCTGAGCGTCTTGGCGAAGCGAAGCCTAGAGGTTTGACAAAAGCCGATATCGAACAGCTGCCTTCCTACAGATTCAACCCCAGCAACCATCAGTCAGAGCAGACTTTGTGAGTACAAACTTAAAAACAAACTAATTATTATTGAACTATAATAATCAAGAGACTACATATTAGGGTTGGGCCGATAGACGACGCCGATGGCTGACAGACATCACGATGTTGGGCCGTTAGGGTTAGGTTTTCGTTTTGGTTTTGTAAAGAAATGATGAAATAAGTTGTTTTTCTTTTTTTTCTGATTGTGGATTCTTAATTAAAAAAATAATTGAACAAATGATACATGGATTGTGCAAGTCATTTATGTTTGTCTGTGCGTCTGATCGCACGCTTGCATTGCTGTATATGCACATTTATGGTTTTACGTGTAGGAACACTTAATTAAATTACTGCAATTAGGTAATAGGTATCGGCCCACACTTTTAAAAGTTACCGTGATCAAGGAGTGCTGAGGGAGTTTCAGCTCCTCTTGTGCTTTGCTCAGCTCACGTCTCCTCCATCAGATGTGGGAAAAAACAGTGTTGACTGCCCGGCAAACCCTGAAAGCCCGCTGGCCTGCTGCTGCTTAAGTGAGTTGTTTATTGCAATGTTCAGATTGTGACCAAAACAACTTAACCAAGGCCATTTTAATTGTCTGATGGCGGCAACAATATTGGCCCCATTATCAGTAGTTATGCAGGAGATTTTTTTTTTCTTCTGTCTTCCATTCGTGTATACTCTCCCGCAATGCCTATTATAGGTTGTTGGCTGTATGGCTTTCTGGCATGAAGCTTGTTTGTAGGCATTTCGATTCTAGTGTCCACTCTTTGCTGACATAATATGCGGTCACTGACATGTAAGGCATCATGTTGCAGCTGGACCACATGTCAGTTGTCAGGGCCAAATATTCCACATCATCCAGCACTGCTGAAATATTTGTTCTGATGTCATTGTACAACTTTGGGACTGCGGTCTTCGAGAAGAATTTTCGACCTGGCCGCTCATACTGCTTGTCAAATGTTTGCAGCATGGCCTTAAATGCGCTCTTCTCTACCGTATTTGCTTTTGGCAAAAGCCTCAGATATGGTTGGTTTGTCCATAGTTGTTTTGCGAAGTTCAGTTGTGAGATGATGACGGGAGTCCAGTGGAAAAAGTGATTGACAGGTGGTATTTTGTGTGTTAACTTTATTTATGGGTTTGGTTATTGGTAAAAAAAAGAACATGCGGGTCGGATCGTGGGTGTTGGATAATAAATATATTACAATTTACAATAAAATAAATAATTCAAATAATTCGACATCGCCCAACCCTACTACATATATACATGAATATTTGTACTCTTAAAGGGGTAGTTCACCCAAAAATTAAAATGTTGTCATTTACGCTCCCTCATGTCGTTCCAAACCTGTATGAGTTTCTTATGTCAAACATTAGATATTTTGAAGAATGCTGGTAATCAAACAGTTGATGGTCCCCATTGAGTTCCATAGTATTTCTTTCCCTTCTATCGAAGTCAATGGGGACCAACAACTGTTTGGGTCTTTAAAATATCTTCTTTTGTGTTCAACACAAGGAAGAAACTCATACAGGTTTGGAATGACATGAGGGTAAGTAAATGATGACAGAATCTTCATTTTTGGATGAACTATTGCTTTAAGGAAATTCGAAGGAAAAATGTCTGTTCAGGCTTTTTTTTCTTTTAAATAAATTTGAACAAACTCTTGATGTTGAAAAAAGTATTGTAGTAATATTTTTCCCCTCTTTCCCTGTAGGTGTGTGGTGTGCATGTGTGATTTTGAGTCTCGTCAGCTGTTGAGAGTACTGCCCTGTAATCATGAATTCCATGCCAAGTGTGTCGACAAATGGCTCAAGGTAAGCAATCTTGCAAATGTATTAATTAAATTTATTTTAATCATTCATAATAATAGTGGTAGTAATAATAATAATAATAATAGTGTTTTTGTTATTATACCTTTGATAAATTATGTGAAGAATTTTCAGTGGTTCTCAACCTTTTAACGCAAAGGTCCCCCTTTTTAACACAATATTCACAGCCTCCCCGATATAGGCCATTTCTCTTATTTCCTCCGTAATTGAAAACACTTATTTTTCTCAAATGTGTTTTTTTACCACAATGCATGTTTTTCAAGAATTGAATAGATAGATAGATAGATAGATAGATAGATAGGAGTTAGATTTAGTTTAATGTATTACAATTTTAAACACTAATCTTAAAGCCCCCTTGGAGGTTGAGAACCACTGTCTTAAGGTGTAGCCACATTTTCCATTGCTCTGTGAATTTTCACAGACGAAATCCAGTTATTTCATTAGGAATCCATGCAATTGAGAATTTCGTGTCGGGGCAAAAGATTTTCTATGCACATTTTGCAATGACTTCCAGTTAATCACACAAATTTACCACGTCGACCAACAGAAAGCTGCTTGGTTTTAAAGTGACTTCTGTGTGAGCTCTGCTTCATACATTGCTACACTATTGACAATAGTCAGTGGACAAATTTGCTATTGTGACGGCACCTTTATGCAAATAGATTTGCCTAACCTACAGTTGTCTTCAGTTATAATCTATATATTTCTTAGACCTATTTGACAAGCTATCCTCCTCTGTCTTCTAGGCTAACAGAACCTGTCCTATTTGCCGAGCAGATGCCTCTGAAGTCCAGCGGGATTCCGAGTGACGCTGCTCACCGAACACACATACATACACACGCACACACCAAACACTTCAGTCATTCTCCTACCCTGTTACATTCAATTAACTCCCACATGCATAATTACTCCACGCACACAGATGACTGCTGCAAAAGATTCATAAAAACTTTATGCATCAAAATCATCGTTAGCTATTCATCTATGAATATCCAACTAACTGAGACACACACACAAACACATCCCTTTGGTTGTTTGATCACTAATTCTTTGAGTGGAAGTCCAAAGATTATGGTTTATATTATCATTCTGGTTATGTTCTGGTTCTGATATTGTTTTTTTTTAAATATGAATATATATATATAGTTTAGTTCTCCCCTTTGGGGGCGGGTGTTGTATGTTGCAGTCTTGTGTGAGTGAGTGTGTATGTGCACTAACATTCCCGGCTATGTGAGCACACTGTGGTGTGGTGGTCTTTACGAAGGTTAATTTTGTGAGCATGGGCTTTTATATTTTACCAACAAATATAGCTATATATAAATATGTATGTATGTATCAATATAGAGGGACAAATTACAAAATTCATACTTTTTTTCTTTTTTTTTTTAACAAGAAAAAGAATGATGGAACTATCGTTTTTCCAAAAATGGAACAAAAGATTGCAAAAGATTCAAATTATATCTATACATAAAATGGGGCTTTTGGGTGGGTCTTGCTCAATTATGATTTAGCAGTCTTTATAGAATTGGAAAACTGTGAGGTGTGTGTGTGTGCTTTTGTGTGAAAGAGAGTGTGTATTAGAGAATCAGTTGTTTGTTATTTATCCCATATGTATGGTACAGAACACTGGCTTGTCGCTCTCACTTTTATTCTTGTCTGGGATTGGCTGAGGATGCGCACTGACATGACATGTGATTGGTTTGGAGGGGCAGTGGAATATTCTCCAAGTTCCTATTAGATGTATCCTGCTGCAAATTTTTTTTCTTCGGTTTTCTTTGCCGCCTGTCACGTTTGCCATCTACAAAACACAAATAACCTTTTTAAAAAACCATTAAATAAGTATTTCTAATCCATAGCCAGTCCTGCAGATTGATTATGTAATCAAATCACCACTTTTCTCATTTAGCACTTGGTGTCATAGTTTACCCAAAAATGAACATTTGTGGAAACTTTACTCACTCTTATGAATTTTCTTCTTCTGTTGAACACAACAGATATTTTGAAGAATGTTGGTAACCCAGCAGTTTACTTCCATGGTATTTGTCCCCCAAACTATGGAAGTCAGTGGCTACCAACAACTGTTATGTTACCAACATTCTTCAAAATATCTTCTATTGTTCTCAACAGAAGAAAGAAACTCTTGACGGGCTTGCAACAACTTGAGGGTAATTCAAATTTAGAGTAAAAAATATTGGAATTTTCTTTTTTTTTGTGAACTATCCCTTTAAGACTTGCATTTCTTAAAATAGTGATTCTTCATCTTTTTAAACCCAAGCTAAAGTTTCATTTTTGCGAATTAGTCATATGTCAGTTAACCTTGTATCAGTGTTACCCACAATACCCCTGAGTTTACCAAAATTAGCGGTCACTTTTAATTTAGGTAATTATTTGATTTCATATGCCTTAAAATTTAGTAATCAAGGACTCACTCATGGATATGTGTATGTACAATTCCTGTTCAAAGAGAACCGATTATATCGTAGCATTTCCGTTTCTTTAAGAAGGGAAACGCACCAATTCTGCAGGACAAAATGAAGTGCAACACACACAGAAAGTACCTTCCCTTTATCCCTGCAAGGCTCTTGGTCTTAGTAAATGGTTTACGTCTCTTGTCCTTTCATTTGCTCTCTCGCGGCCCTCTCTATTCAGTTTTTTTTTTTAAACCGCCTTCCAGTTTGCTCACTCATACAGCCTCCATAAGGCTGTTATAGCCATTCATAGCCATGTGCGTTACTTTATAATGAACGCCTGAGATGCGTTATGACCTGGAGGGGTGTTTGTGTGCATCGTTGTTTTCTGTCATGCATTGTTATCGTTATGAATGGATATAACTGCCTCTGTGTCGCATTATGTAGGCTCTATGACTGGTGTAGAAAGTGTCATATGAATTGTGATGTAGTCTCCGAGCCTGCAGTGTCTTAATGAGAGATGCCTTTAAACCATTCTCCAGTGTTGTCCGCTTTAGTGTCATAAGTCGAATTCATGACCAGAAAATGATGAATTCTTTATTCTTTGCAAACAACAAATGTGCATTACCTTGCTTACTTAAATTTGTCATTCTGTGTTATAGAAGTTTTATTTTTCCCTGCTTGGTACAATAGCAGTTACCTCAGTTTTACTATTTATGTTTTTTCCCCTTATTCTTTTGCAACACCAATAAGAGATTTGTTTATTGTTTGTTTTAATTCTTACCATTAAAAATACAAT
Organism: Sinocyclocheilus anshuiensis; assembly: GCF_001515605.1. Classification (NCBI taxonomy): domain Eukaryota; kingdom Metazoa; phylum Chordata; class Actinopteri; order Cypriniformes; family Cyprinidae; genus Sinocyclocheilus; species Sinocyclocheilus anshuiensis. Next base: position 1,979,341 of record NW_015536800.1, on the reverse strand, counting down.
TGTATCATTTAACATGTTGTAGTTTCATATGTATAATATCTGTAACCAAAATCATTTGAAGGCTTGATATAAAATTTTTGAACAAACATTTGTACTTTTTTTTTTTTTTAATGAGAGATATTACTAGTAATGTTTTACTAAGTAGTTTAAATGATTTTTTTTTTCTTTGTCTCTGACCTCTATTCCCAGTCTTTTGGATTTCATAGGGTGGCTCAGTAATAAATGTATAATGTTCTCTTCCTTGACCTTTTCTGTTCTTTTCTTTTTTCCATTTATTCTTATCCCATCTCTTTATCTCGGTTTGTTTTCATTCTCATGTTTCAAGTTTTACTGCTTGGTTAGCAGTATTTCAGCCCCTTCAAAAAAAAAAATTTGAATGATAAAAAACAGCATGGAATTCTGAGAATGAAATGGTATTTTCTTGTAAATCGTGCTCCAATGATCTTTATTTACAATGTCAAAAAAAAAAAGAAAAAGTTTTTACAGTGTACTCTCACCCTCATGTCTTTCAAAATCTGTATGACGTTATACTACAGGACACAAACATTTATAGCTGAATGTCTAAACTGAAAGTTAATGCAGGATTTAAGAAGCAAGGTTTTTGTAGAATATTAACTTAAAGACTTTGAATATTGTCCACTTTCACTGTATGAAAGAGCAGCTCAGACATTCTGGTTAACATCTCTGTTATGTTCAACAGTAGTAGTGAAGTCATATACTGTAGGTATAGAATGACATGAAGGTGAGCAAATTATGACAAATTACATTTTGGGGTGAATTGCCCCTTTAACTTGTCATAGGGATGTACTGTATACATGCAGAAATGCATCCATAACATGTAAAAATATCACACTCCTCAGTAGATTAATAATTCATCACTGGTTGCCACTGGTATCAAGTTTGCCTGGACATAGTCAAATGTTTAGCTCAGTCAATGAGCTAAAAAGCTGCTTTATACAGACGTTTTAATGCTGTATAAATTTGTTTATGCCAAAGTAATTTAATTTACACCAATGTATCTGTGGCTGTGTCTGCAAAATTGCTTAAATCAATTTTTCTTATTGCTTCAGACTATTCAGTTATTCAGACTAGTTTGAGTCCTGTTTTTAGGGGTCATAGGTTGCCCATTTTCCACAAGTTGATGATTCTTTAGGGTCTTAATGAAAAGTCTGTAACATAATTTGGTTAAAATTTCTGTGTGAAACAAAGCGACGGCGAGTCGTGCGCCTTCACACTAGAGTTTACGGTACGTTGTGCGTTGCACATCCATTCAGATGAACTGAAAAACAGCACAGATCGCTTGGCAGAGAGTGAAACTCTGATGCGCTCAGTCAGAGAGTGTTCTGTGAGTGAAAATATATCTGAGCTAAACTTATACTTAGCCTCCAACTCACACACTGGCGAGTAAAATCTGAGAATTTATTAGCAATTGGCTAATATTAGACATCATTTAGTCGCCAGAGTGAAGATTTAGTCGCATATGCGAGTGATTTACTCGCAATGTAGAGGGTTGAGAGATCCGCTCGATTTCAGAAAGGGGTAAAAATTTTAGTAGATTAAAAAAAACCACTGGGTGGATTTTTATCATTATAGGGTGGTTGTGTACACACACTGCCAACACACATTTCAGTTCAAACAACTTGTAAAAGTGCATGTAGCATCCTATGACCCCTTTAAGTCCAGTTAGATACGGATCTATAGAATAATTACAGGCAGCAGATAAATACAAAATAAAAAGAGTTGCATAAGTCCTGATGCATCAAAACAATATAGTTGTTCATAGTAGCCTGCCACGTTTTTGTAAAGTGTCCAGGGCTTGTTTCTGGATGCTAGATGTAGTTGTTTTCATTCTTTCCTCTAGCTTATCTTTAATATCACACCCACGTAAGCTCTTGGTCTGGAGTCATAGCATGGTGCTAAACAAGGAAGAAAGGAGCATTAGTTTACTGTCACTCAGTATTAGGGTTGCCACCCGTCCCTTAAAATACTCAATCGTCCCGTATTTAAAGGTAAAAGGCGATTTGTCCCGTATTTTACAAAGGCCAACACATAGTTGAATCAACAAATAGGTATTGTGCACTGTTTATAATACTAATCGCAATTATAATGAAATCAATTTCATAAGAAGTATTAGAGAAGTTCATTTTTGCGTGATTGCATTTTGGCGTCTTTGTTTCCATAACGACGGAGTCTCCAGAGCACGCGCCGTTAAAGCTCTTTCACGCGAGCGCAGCATGCGCTAAACCTGCGCGGTTTAAAACATCTAGAGCTCACATCTGCCCTTTGAACACAAGGCTCTCGCCTCTCACAAGATGTAGGGCTGAATGCGAAAGTTATCAATGGATCTGTTCGGTTACTAATAATGAACGCGCAGTTTGCAGAGAAACTTGCTCACGGTGGACTGTCTGACTTAAAGTGCTAGTTCACCCAAAAATGAACATTTTGTCATCGTTTACACGCCCACAAGTTGTTACAAACCTGTAATAAGTTCTTTCTTCTGTTAAACATAAAAGAAGATACTTTGAAGAATGCTACAGAAACGTCCACTTTTCTGTCCCTAGACTTTACAGAAATATTACAATTTAAATACACATTAGGGTTACAATATTTTTATATTTTAAAATGAAACAATATGTTATTTGAACAATTACACCTTCCTGAGCTATCAATGTGGCATTATTTTTTGTTATTAATTATATAGAATTCCAAGTACCACAAAACTGCTTGTCCCCACAGCCATGTACAGAGGAAAAGTGCTTTATTTTGAGGTCAAAAACAGGATTTTCTACCATTTAAAATACAAAAGTATATTCATAACGATCAAATATATGCTGTAAATGGCATAAAAAAAACAAAATGCCAAATAATTATTATAAAATATATAATGAAAATAGTGGTCCCCTGGAGTTGTGTCACTGGTGTTACCGCTTAACGAAAGTATTTTATTTTGGAATAAAAAATCACACTGATGACGTCACTCGACTACCTCCTTCCCCTTTCCTGAAGATCTAATACAAAAAAATATAAAAAAATCATTAAGCTGTCATTTATGTGTATTCATAAAGTCAAATGGTAATCTAATAATGTGGTGTAAGTTTAAATGTTAAAAAAAGAAATACATTTTAAGACATCTTGCCATACCAAAAGTGGACGTTTCTGTAGAATGACCCGGTAACCAAACAGTTTCTGGTCCCCAATGACTCTGATAGTATTTTTTCTCTACTATGGAAGTTACGGACCTGCAGCTGTTTAGTTACCCTCATTCTTCAAAGTATCATCTTTTGTGTTCAACAGAAAAAAAAAGAACTTTATGGAGGTTTAGAACAACCTGGGTAAATTATGACAGAAGTTTCATTTTTGGGTGAACCATACCTTCAAAGTGACAGACACATCCGTGCTTCTAAAGGTATAGGCCTATTGTTTTATTAAAATTTGGATAGTCAGTTAATATATTTCATACATTATCAGAGCTTAGTAGACATATTTATTATATTTTTAGGCATTATTAGCCAGATTAATTAATAGATTATAGGCCTATTTTATGTTATACCCTATTTATTAATTTATCATTTATATTAATCATAAATATATACATAATAAATAATCATATGTCATTTGGCATTTTAAAAAGAAAAAAAAAAAAAAAATGGGACAAATAATTACATAATAATGTAGTCCTAATTTAAGCAAATTAATAAAAAAATAATACAAATTCATCCCATCCTGTTAACAACTGCAGAACTGTAAAAAAAAAAGAAAGACTAATAATACTTAATAATTATAAATAATCAAATTTAAAATAACAATATTAATGTGTTGTGTAGCAAGTTTACATAGCCTACTTGAGCATGTTTTCTCATGGTTTACTGTTGAGCTATGAGTTCCTCACTGTTGTCATGAGTGGGTGTCCCTTATTTTGCCTCGCTGAAGGTGGCAACCCTACTCAGTATACAGCACAATGTTTGCGCTTATAGTTGATTATTTCCGGATGTGACTGTCTTCAGAGGTTAGAAAGTGTGGTCTCAGTCCATGTAAAGTAAAAATGCTGACTAAGAACTGATTGGCCACTCTGCTTCTGGGAATAATGGCGCACGACATTCACAACAACACAATCCGAACAGAAAGTCGTGCTCACAACCTTGAGTCACAAGGTAACGAGGTTGATACAATAACTACCTCTGACTCCAAGGAAGAAATTTCACTGGACTTAGGTAATGTTTGCAAGATTTGTGGCATTGTCTGAGGCACATAATAGCAGGGTTGTAACTGCCCCAAAAAAACCCAAACAGCCTACCATCAACGAAGCAAATGACATTTAGATGAATGGAAATTACAGAGTATAGCTTTCTCGGGGTATTAAACGCCTCCTTGATAGAGAAACGATTGCTTATCAAAAAAATATATTTAAAATATCATCTGTGACTAGATTTGTTGTTTGTCCCTGTGTTTGTTCATATAAAAATATTGAATTAAATTCATTTTCAAAAATGAGTAACATTAGCATAGGACCCAGGATGGCAAAACAATATTCATAATTACATACATGATAATAAAAGTTACTGACTACAACAGCTTCTTTGTCTGTTGCAGTCAATAAATGGATAATACTGATACTGAGAATAATAATAATAATAATAATAGATTCCCATGAGGGAAAAAAACACTTCCTGCAGAGGTTGCGCGGCGACTGAAAAAAATGACACATGGCAGTGCACATTTGGTATGCCTGTTTTAATTGACACGCTCCATTCATGGAGAAGCATAATCTGAATCAGGTATGTTATTGAATAAGGGAGACATACAGAGCTGTGGGTCCCCAGGACAGAACTGAAAACCACTGGTCGACAATAGACTATCTAAAGAAGAAACATTTATTTTATTTAAATGTACTGTTGTAAGTCTTATAGCATCCAGCTAGCTTATTACCTTAATTTACATTAACATTAATTTACATTTAAAAGACATTACATTTGCTGTTATAAAGAAAAGAAAAGAAAAAACAACAACAACAAACTCTTGGGCAACATTAGCTAAAAGTGTTATTTTTAAATAATTAAAATACTATACGTTTTTTTTTTATTATTTTAAATTATTAGAATTTTCTGTTTTCATTTTATTTGAGCAGTTTTAGTAATTAATTTTGTTGCATTTTTGTTGTTTTTATTCGTTTTTTATGTTAGTACAATTTTTATTTTTTATTTCAGTTTTAGTTATACATTATTTTTATATATTTTATTTCAGGTAATATTTATTTTATTTCAACTAACAAATAGACCAGTGTTGGCTCTGAAATGGACTTTTCCTCACTGCTTTGTGCTGCAGCTGATTAGCCTTACAAGCTCAATATCAATATGGTTAGTGTTGGGGTGGATTTATGTTTAGGACATTGTCAACTTGTGGGCACTTCTTCCACCAATGCCCACTTTTCTTCTGCTTAAATCTTTTCAACCCTTTTGTCTATAGCCTTATTATTTCTTCTGCTTTTCTCCCCATTTTGAGTTGATTGCAGCACCACCAACTGGTCGTAATGTAAGTTGTAAAAAAAAGAAAAAAAAGAAGAGGAAGACATCTATGACCTTTGAACTTCTTGGCCTAAAATGTAATTCAGGAATATACGTTTATTTGGCTACACAGGCTGCAGCTGATGTGCTGTAATGATATTCATCATTCTGAACAAAACCTTAACGTGAAGTATTTATATGTCTTCAATTCTGTCTAAACAATTCACAGGCTCATAATTTCATAATTAGAAATACAATAAATCTTTTGGGTTTGAAAATATTCTTTCTTATATTTATTTGCATACTAAATTCAAGGTCTTTTAAAAGCCACTTCTAAAGGTGTGGTCACATTTACTGGTGTTCGGCGAATTTTTGCAGGGAAATTCACTCATTTTAATAGGAATCCATGCGATTTTGAAAGTCACTTTAGTGTGAGCTGTGCTTCATATATCGCTACAATAGACAATGGACCTTGTTTTGCCTGCAAAACTTCACTAATGTGACTGTACCTGCAAAAATGGCACACTATACAAAGGTCAGAAATGAACAAGGGCTTAGGGCAAAAATACCACAGACATTTAAAATGTGTGTG